>NC_063440.1:6042203-6123440 GCF_020379485.1 Brassica napus
ATAATATAAAACAAAAACCAATGGAGTTCCTGGAGGACTCGGAAGGAGTTCCTCCTTTCACTCTTAACCTATACCAAGAATCAAAGAAAGCTTAATGAGCATGTAGCCGTCAACAATGGCTTATAAATAACATAAATAGGATTTCTGGTCGGCCAAGGGTATTCTGGTAATTTGGGGTTGTTTCTGGGCTTCAACGGTCATAAAATATGCTCAGCCCATATGCTGGAATCACTGTCGATCGACACCAATGCTGTGTTATCGATTGACATTCCTTCATCTCCTCGACAGCTTCTTCTTGCGAGGAAGACTGACCGCTGTTCAGTAAAACGATCATAACTTCTGCTACAGGATGCTGATGGACCTCAAACCGGTGGGAATTGGAAATCTTACTCAAAGCTCTATATTGTGTCAAAATATGGGCTCAATCTAACAGTGGAAAGGTCTCCAAACCGACACATCTGACGCGCCTGTGCAGTTCTACACCTCAAAACGCTCCAAAATCACCATATTTATCTAGAACGTATCTGAACCTGTAAGTACTCTAAATAGACTCCATATAGTAGTGAATATATATTAAAACACTTATAGACTATAACTGAAAGTGGGTAAAATCCATGGTCTATCAACCTCCTCAGACTTACCTTTTTGCTTGTCCTCAAGCAAAACACACGGACAGTCTCTCTGAAAGAGGTTTGAAAACAGCAGGGACTCACATGATATAAAACATAGAATCATCACCTCTACAATATTGCAATCCATATCTAAGAAGTCCTAATCACAAAAGCACATTATACCATATCTTATCTTAGCAACCAAATTCACCTAGCCAACAGCTTAGCAAATCCTGTCTGACATTCTCCTCTACCAACCTCATTTCTTAACATAAATAAAAATGCTCTCAACTAATTTCTCTCTTAAGTCAAAGTATGCTTGTATTGCAAGATCATTGACCAAGATTGGACAGACTTCCATGAATCAAAACTAAATGGTGGTTGTCACCAAGTCATGTTCACTTCTTTTTGACATATATCCAAGAATTCATGTGAATCGAACCTTGATGATTGCCGCCACCAAGTCCCGTTGGAATTCTTTTTGTTGGAACCCTTATGAAGCAAGCCTTAATGGTTGTAGCCACCAAATCCTGTTCGGATTCCACCTAACTAATACCTATTATTATTTTTATTTTTTTTCTTTCCTTTTCCTTTTCTTTTTCTTTTAAATAAATATCTCTACCTATAAATCTAGGGTCGAAATAGAGAGAGAAAAATGTGATATCACTCAAATTACCCTAACGAGTGATTTATACTCTCTCAAATAAGAGGTCGAGTTGTAGTACATAGTGATCGAATTCACAGGGAGCTAAGGAACCAATTATATCTAATAGTTATATGATTAAGCTAGGCTAAGAGTTTATACATCGGTAAATAAATATAGCAAAGCAGTAAATAAAGCAGTAAACATGTTGAACAAGACAATTGTTCAGCTTGGCAAAGAGTTTTTTGATGGAAAGATGGTTACTAGATCTAGGGTTTCTATTCAGGTAATGAAGATTTTAATGATATAGAGGCTAATTGTTGGTTGCAAGATATTATAGAACTCAACTGGGAGTACAAATCTAACAAATTCCATTGTATATGCAGTCTACTATCCAGATCTTAGATCTCAACTCTCGTTTACTGATCACAAGAACGTGTCGATCGATTATTCAATAAGAATATCGGTCAATACACCTTTCACAATATCGATCGATTAATCTATTCGATCATCGATATTGCTTCTAGCAAGCTTTACGATCGGGTTGAATATGTGTTCACTAGGGTTCCTAAATCAACTCTCGTATGTTTCTAGCAATCATATCTCAATAGAATTCAGTTCAGAGAAAAGACCAACCGTTCGCAATTGTGCCTAATGATTCTAAGATCAGGGTTCTAGTTCATGACTCTAGAACACAAGCAGTAAGAACAATCCTATGATGAATATCACTACTTAGCAGTTCTATATTTTGGGCTAATCCTTCATAATCTATCTGAACCCTAAACCTAACAGGTGGATCTATTCAGGCATGAAGTTTGTCATAGAAATCATAGATGAAAAGCATAAATAATATAAAACCAAAACCAATGGAGTTCCAGGAGGACTCTGAAGGAGTTTCTCCTTTCTCTCCTAACCTAGAACAAGAATCCTAGAAATCTTAAAGAGCGTGTAGCCGTCAACAATGGCTTATAAATAACATAAATAGGGTTTATGGTCGTCCAAAGGTATTTTGGTAATTTGAGGTTGCTTCTGGGCTTCAGCGGTCATAAAATATGCTCAGCCCATATTCTGGCATCACTGTCACCAATGTTGTGTCATCGATCGACAATCCTTTATCTCCTTGACAGCTTCCTATTGCGAGACAGACTGACCGCTCTTCAGTAAAACGATCGTAACCTCTGCTACAGGATGCTGATTGACCTCAAACTGGTGGAATTGGAAATATAACTCAAATCACTATTTTGTGTCAAAAGATGGGCTCAATCTAACGGTGGGAAGATATCCATCCATAGCTAGACATCTGACGCGCCTGTGCAGTTCTGCACCTCAAAAGACTCCAAAATCACCATATTTTTCTAGAACGTACTTGAACCTGTAAATACTCTAAATAGACTCTATTTAGTAGTAAATATATATTAAAACACTTATAGACCATGGCTAAAAGTGGATAAAATCAATGGTCTATCAACTCCCACAGACTTAACATTTTGTTTGTCCTCAAGCAAAACAAACATACAGTCTCTCAAAACAGTAGGGACTCACATGATTTACAACTTAGAATCATCACCTCTACAATTTTTTAATCCACATCTAGGAAGTCCTAACCACAAAAGCACATTATACCATATCCTAGCTTACCAACCAAATTCACCTAGCCAACAACTTAGCAAATCATGTCTGACATTCCCCTCTACCACCCTCATTTCTTAACATAAATAAAAGTGCAATTTTTACCTTGGGAGTACCGATCACAGGATGCAAGGATTTTCAAACAAGTATCTGGATCTGTAGGTAAAAGTTAGTTCCTATCTTTTCTCTCTATTAATTTCTCTCTTAAGTCAAAGTCTGCTTCTATTGCAAGTTCATTGACCAAGATTGGACAGGCTTCCATGAATCAAAACTTAATGGTGGTTGCCACCAAGTCCTGTTCACTTCTTTTTGACCTATATCCAAGAATTCATGTGAATCGAACCTTGATGATTGCCGCCACCAAGTCCTGTTCGTATTCTTTTTGTTGGAATCTTTATGAAGCAAGCCTTAATGGTTGTAGCCACAAAGTCCTGTTCGGATTCCACATAACTAACACCTATTTTTTTTTCTATTTTTTTTCTTTCTTTTTTTTTTTAAATAAATATCTCTACCTATAAATCTAGGGTCAAAATTGAAAGAGAAAATGTGATAAATCTACACAAGGTTTTACCTTCCAGACTTGTTTGAAGAATCCGATCGCACGTATAACAAGCCCCAAGACAAGCAGTTGAGTCATGTTTAGTGTTGGAGGTCAACTTTGGTTCCTTCAAACAATCTCAGCAAGTGTGAATAGTTGACCGGTTGATCCACTTTAGTATCTTTAGTACTATCTGCAATCAATAAGTCTAGAATGGTGCTAAAGAGTGGTTAGATAACAAGGAAAAATCAAATAAGTTCATTATCCTCTTCTTGACTCAATAAAATTCTTTTGATTTAACGTCAGCCATCTGCTCTTTGTTCAAGTGTCAGCCAATTCTTCCTCTCAGTATTAGTGCTCTTTGTGCTATTTCTAGATGCCAAGTTCTCAATAAGTCTCACAGCTTCTTCAAAATTTTAAGTGTTGAAGTTTTCCTCCCTAGTTGTGTCTAGAGCCATCTGATAAATCAAATCGGTGCTTCTGAAGAAGGTACCTAGCAGTTGTACCTTGTTAAACCCATGGTGTGGACAGTCCCTATGATATGACTTGAATCATATCCAAGATCTCGTGAAAGACTTTATAGGCTCTTGAGTGAAAGTATCAATCTTGTTATTCCAGTATTCGGGTTGTGCATTATCAAAAATATTATGCAGGAAGGCGTTTGTTATGGCTGTCTAGGATGTAAGAGATCTTGGTGGTAACTGCTTAAGCCAATAGAAAGCATATCTAGCAAGTAAGTACTTGAAGAAATTGCAAAGAAGGTAGTCATCAGGGACTCCATTGACTTTGATAGCAGATACTAAATCCTTGAACCGTTCCAGATGATCCATATAATGCTCTCATGTGGGAGTCCATGATAAGGATGCTGTCCCATGAGTGCAAGGTAAGCAGACTTCAGCTTGAAATTGTGCCTTTGGAAAGTAGGAGAACGAATCGCAGACATGTTGGCTAGTAGTGATTTGGACGGTTGTAATCAGCCAACATTCTGGATTGAGCGGCCTGGACATTCTCAGCAACTGCAGCCGGAGCGATGGCTGCATCTCAGCATCAGGATCTTCTAAAGAAGCTTCTTTTGAATCAGGGATTACACCCCGTAATCATCTAGTCTTTGACCTGCTGCATTAGCAAATGACACTCATAGAAATGCTGGTCTCCATTCGCATTATGTATCAGTACAAGAGTCACGGCCATGTCACTTGCTTGCGGGTTGGTGCCATTCGGTGTTAGAGTAGCGGATGTCATTGCTTGCTCACAAGTGGTGTCAATCGATGAAGAAGAGTTGTGGATCGATGTTGGTTGCTTCTCTGTGACACCCGGTTTTCTCGAAGTAATATAAATGCAAAAATAGCATAATAATAAATACTGAAATAATAATAATAAACTCTAGATAATATATCGGATCAAATACAATATCATAAAGTCCAAACCGCAAATATCGCTATCATCATAAATCCAAAATAAACGACAACATAAATCCGAAATTTTGAAATAGGAATAACATAAACGAAAAAAGTCCAAAGGCGTAAAAGCCCGATAACGGTAAAAGCGATAAAAGCGATAGAAGCCCAAAAGCCCAATAGCACCAGCCCGATAATCACTCCTGCTCATCGGTCAGAGTGAGGGGTGAGCGACAGGGTAATCACCCAATGAGGTATGCGATGCTACCCTAAAGTCCATGGACCCGGACATATCACTCCAAATAAATATAATTTAATTCTAATACATGTCAAACACGGCACCTAAAGTACCCAAACAACAAAAAATGGTTCTAGCGAGGCGCGCACTCGCTGCCCACTAAAAGGCCAAAAACATAACACAGCTCGAGATAGTGCTCGGACACCGCCCATGGACGATTTATCGACCCTTCCAGGCTACAGCTCAACCGGTCGACTATAGTTGGCCATAACCTCATACGATCCGGCATACATAAGTCCGTCTATGTATCCGTCTCCACACAAAAACAATCCTAGCTAAGCATTTACATTAAGTGAAACAATCAATGTTGAATCCTCTAACCACCTAATTCCGATTTAAGCAAAGAACCTAATAACTAAACAAGCAATGACAGACTCGATTTCAAGCAGATAGAACATATTAGAAATAAGTTATACTTATTCGAGGTCCTAAGCCGTATACGAGAAGTTCGGGAATAGACCCTCACCTGAGCAATAGGGAAATGTGGTATCTATGAACTCCAGCTGCTCAAATAGACTCTAAATCTGAAATCAGGGCGAAATTCTGAGTCAGAACGGCTTTCGAACGGTTTAAAACGGGTCTGGTTAAAGTTTACCAAAAAATCAATCCGCAGGTCAAAGGTCAACCTGGTCAACTCTGACCCAAGCCGGTCAACCCTTAACCAAATTGAAATCAAATTGAACCGACCGGTTTAACTCAGCCGATTTTGATTTTTAATTGAACCAGATCCTAATTAATTGCAAACCGGTTTACTTCTATCCAAAATCAGTTTCCAATAACCAACCGGTTTAACCTAACCAACCCAAAATCGATTTAAACCAATTAAACCAGTCAAACCACCAGTTGACTGAGTCACCGAGTTGTCTCACTGGACTCGGCCGAGTTACCGGCGAGTCACCGGCGACGGTCACCGGTGGTGACGGCGGCGACGGCAGAGGGTGGCGGCGGCGACGGCGGAGGGTGGCGGCGGCGACGGCGGAGGGTGGCAGCGGTTTACCGGGAAATCACCGACGGCAGCGGAGAGGCGGCGATACGGTGGCAGCTTCTTGGCGGCGGACGGACGGTGCCCGGGCACGACGGCTCCGGCGAACGATGGTCAGAGACGGTGGCGAGTGGCCGGAATGCGTGGCGGCTTTGGCGGACTTCAATCGTGGTGAAACTTCGGGAAGCTCTAGCGGCTTCGTCCGGGCTCCGATTACGGTGTGGTTGGTGTCTAAGGCTTCGTCTCGACAAGAGGAACACAATGGTGGTCTTGCATGCAGCTGAAGCTAAACGGAAGTTATGAAGCTAATGGTTAGGAAGTTATGGGCGATTTACTAAACAGACCCGAAATTGAAGCTAATGCATGTGGTTTCCGGTGTTACCTTGGGCGGTTAACGGTGGTGGCGTGCTCGACACAGTCACGGCGTGAGAAGGCTCCGACGAACCCAGTGGTGGCTCAGGTTCTGTAACAATTCCTCATTTCTCCCATTAACTTCTTCTCTCTAAACTTTTCTTGATGATTTTTGGTGAAGAAAACAAAGTAGAGTGCTGAGTTTTTATAGAAAATATCATGGGCTTCTGGGGATAGGTTTGGGCCTCGATCTGAATTCATTGGGCGAGAATGTGGGTCATTATATTCTCCTTACGCATGGTACGTTCAAGCTTAACAAGATCTAAAGCTGAAAAGTAGGAAATAACCTAAATAGAATATAGTGAGAACACATTTTTCATAACAGTTAAATGAATTAAGTAAACCCATCTTAAATATTTAACAAAATAACTTCTTTTCACTTTCTACTTAATTATTTTTCAAACTCCTCATCCAAGAAGTCCCTCTAGAAAATATTTTAGGGTAATTATTGAATTAACCGATTAGTAAGTTTATAGGATTTCATTTTCCCCCAAAATCATCAGTTATATTGTATTTAACATTTACAGAAATAATTTGAAATCCAAAGTTATTGAGTTCATAATTTGTATTAGTTCTTCAAAATTATAACTTATTGGAAATATAGATTTAGTCATTAAAATCTATCAAATAAGAAGTGGTGGAATTATAAAAATAACTTATATGGTTAAAAGTTAATGAATAAAAATATCACTTCCTGTGATGATGTTATTTGAAATTTCTTACAAAATAAATTCTTCTTTATTTTTCACTTTTACATAAAAATAAAAAAATGAAATCAGATAAATAAAGTTTATTTAGAAATATTATTTTGTATATTTATATATTTTATATAAATTAATAAGTAATAAAAATAAAATTTTAAAGAATATAAATTTTCATTAAAATAAAATTCAAAGATTTAAATATTTTTTTAAATATTATAAAATTGATTTAAATGTTTTTAAAGAAACTGTAATAATTTTTCAACATTTTATCTTAATTTTAGATTTTCTGGAACTTAGTTGGTGTTCAAATTCTATAAAGTTCCAAATCCAATGTTGTGCTAAATTCTACCTCTTTTTTCTTTTAATTAAATAATTAAATTATTTTTATTGAATTTTTGTTATTTGGCTTTTCTCATCCGCTGCTCCTCTTTCTCTTTAAATAGAGATCATGCAGACTGACATTTTATTCATCATTTTTTTTTCGACAAAGAGAGTGTTATAACTTAAATTCGGTTAAAGAAAATGGCTTCAAAGACTTTGATTATGCTGGGTGTCTTTGCAATTCTTCTCGTTGTGTCAGAAATGGCCGCAGCATCTGCACAGAAGTCGGGTACGTAAAATTATTATTCTATATAAAAATAAAAGTAGTTCCAAAGGCTGTGGTGCTAAAGTACTATTTCATAATTTCATCATACCATTTCGTCCGTTTTAAGTCCAGAAAGTTTGTTTGAATTAATGCTGGTTAATTATTTGGACTTGCTAAGTCAAAACACATTTAAGTATGATGTTGTTATCTACTCCTTCCGTTTTTTAATATAAGTCGTTTTAGAAATTTTTATGTTCCAAATTATATGACTTTTTCGATTTTCTATGTAAAATTTATTAACACTTAATTTTATATGACTAATGATAATATACTTTTTATTTTATTATTAACTAATTTGTGGTTAGGTAAATAATTAATGATGTTTTTTTAAGAAAATATAAAAAAAAAAAAATTTAATCTGTGTGCATAATTCTAAAACGACTTATATTAAAAAGTGAGGGAATATTTGTCGTAGCTAGGCGGTGTGAATATCTAACTCCTCCGTAGAGGAACCGGGTTTGTCTTTCCCTGGTAGGCTCTCCAGGAGATTAGCCCAGTTTTATTAAAAAAGAAAAAAAGAAGACGATATGTATGATATTGAAACCTTTTATACGTATCAGGCCATCTCAAACCATTTAGATGTTCGGTGCAAAATTTATATTGAAGGTATATAATGATGCGATTTATCTTTTTTGACCGAGATCCGAAATTACATATATTTGAATAGTTTTAAGCCAAATTTATTTCAAAAATCGGGGAGTGGAATGCACATATGCACGTGCTAAAAGATATCTTTGAAATAATATTGAGGTGCTTTGTTTTGGATATGTACGGTGAAAACAGAGAGTGAGGAAACTGTGCAACCTGATCGATATGGTGGTGGCCATGGCGGAAATGAAGGTTACAACGGACGAGGAGGATATAACAGAGGAGGACACAACGGAGGTGGAGGATACAAGGGAGGTGGAGGATATAACGGGGGAGGAGGATACAACGGCAGTGGAGGATACAACGGAGGAAGAGGTGGACGATACAAGGGAGGAAGAGGAGGCCACGGGGGACACGGAGGAAGAGGAGGCCACGGCGGACACGGTCCAGAAGCTGTTCAGACTCAGCCTGGCAACTAAATCTATCAATATTTTAACCACCATGGATGATTTCATCTATGTATACACACAGTCCTGTATACACCTGTGACATGTATGTGTATGACTATAAGTAAAACCATGGTGAGTTTGTAAAAGTTACTTAAGTCAAATAAAAGAAATTAGGTGAATAAAGTTTCGTAATGTAATGTATCTATGTTCGAGTTGTAATATGTACTCTTTGCAAAAATAAAATCGTTTGTAGTTTATGTTGGGAATTTTTTACCAAAAAAGATATAAAATGGCTGAAAAAAATTCTTGTTTGGAGACTTTCCTCTTTTATTTATTTAAATTATTATTTTTTAAATAGAAAGTATAACAAAAACAATTTGACACTACCTTTCTAACTAATTATTAACCGAACCACAAACAATTAGATCCAGACTACCAATCTAATCAAGATCCATTTATGGAGATGATTGTTTGTTTGGTTTCTAGATTTTTAATTTTTGTTTTTAGTTGTTGGTTTTTTTATTTTAGATTTGGATTTTTTTTTAATTTTGCATTATATTTTAAATTTTTGAAAACCATGAATTATGATTTTATATTTTGGTTAATTTTTGTTTTTGGTTTTTGCTTATAAAATAATGAAATGAAAATATTATCAATAGTAAAATATTTATTGTGATATAATAAAATATAATATCATTACCAAAACACACATAAGCCTATTTAAAAAACAGCAAAAACAAATATAATTTTATGTTTAAACGTAAACTTAAAATTTTAATTCTATGTTTAAATATAGGTTATATATACTTTGTTTTATAATTTTACTATATATTATTAATTATTTTTGTTTGAAGTTCAAATAAAAATTTAATAAAAAAATATTACTTACTATGAAAACAACAAATAATACAAAATATTACCACTTAAAATACATTTATTTATTTAATAAATTTATTTTAAAACAGAAAATAATGCAAACTAAATAGATGAACCATAATTCATATATATATATATATATATACATGTATATGACAATACATAATGAAATATCAGTTTTCTGTCGAGTGCAGTCTGGTTACCCAGAGTTTCTTCACACCCGATAATCTAGCTCTAAGGAGTTTTTTCTAAAAGGTTTTTATGATAGTATTGAGTTGGAATTGTAGAGGTGCGGGAAGTCACTGGACAATTAGTTATTTACGGGAAATATGGCATAAACATAGACCGGATTTTTTGTTTCTCTCCGAGACAAAACAAGATTTAGTTTACGTTCAGGGTCTTCAGTCTCATTTTGGTTATGATAATTTAGTTACAGGGGACCCGGTTGGTGCGAGTGGAGGTTTGGCGTTGTTTTACAATAATGAATATCAGGTTGATATTCTATATACTAGTAATCATATGATTGATGTTGAAACTTTGGCCCTTGGAAAAAAAGTTTATATGACCTTTGTTTATGGAGAGCCGGTTCAACAGTTACAGGATCAAGTTTGGGAACGGTTAACAAGGTATGGCCTAGCAAGGTCAGAGCCGTGGTTTATTATTGGAGATTTGAATGAGATAACTGGGAATCATGAAAAAGATGGGGGGGGGGGGGGGGGGCATACGAAGTGCAGGATCTTTTGTACCGTTTAATGACATGATTAGGAATACTGGACTTTTGGAGTTCCCAGTCCGAGGAAATCAGATGTCCTGGCAAGGAAGAATGAAACAAGGAAAAAAGAAAAAAGTTATGGTTCGGTACCGGTTGGATCGAGCTTTAGCAAACGAAGATTGGGATACACTTTTTCCATGCTCTTACACAGAATATTTGAGAATGGTGGGGTCCGATCATCGACCGGTGGTGGCTTTTCTGGACAATAAAATAACAAGACGGAGGGGAAAATTTCGGTTTGACAAGAGATGGATTGGACAAGAACGCTTATTGGACTCGATTGCAAGAGGGTGGGGTGAATTCTCAGAGGCGAATCCGGGGGATTTCGTTTCAAAAATCACAAACTGCCGTCATGAGATCTCTACATGGCGGAAGAATAATCCACCTTATGGGAAAGAGAAAATTGGAGAACTCCAGAAAGCACTTGAAGAAGTCCAAACAGATAATACTAGAACCCAAGAAGATATTCTAGAGGTCTCAAGGAAGTTACAGGAAGCTTATAAGGATGATGAAGAGTACTGGCAACAGAAGAGTCGTAATATGTGGCACACTTCTGGGGATCTCAATACAAAATTCTATCATGCTCTAACAAAACAACGTCGTGCTTGTAATAGAATTGTGGGTCTATATGATTCTGATGGAAACTGGATAATTGAGGAGCAGGGGGTAGAAAAGGTGGCAGTGGATTATTTTGAAGATATGTTTCAGACAACAACTCCTACTGGTTTTGATGGGTTTTTAGATGAGATTACACCCTCAATTACACCACAAATGAATCAACGGCTTGTTCGGTTGGCAACTGAGGAGGAAGTTCGACAGGCTTTATTCATGATGCATCCGGAGAAAGCTCCTGGGCCGGATGGAATGACGGCTCTCTTTTTTCAACACTCATGGCATATAATAAAAAATGATCTATTGGAAATGGTCAATAGTTTTTTGGCATCGGGAAATTTGGACACAAGGTTAAACACTACAAATATTTGTCTGATTCCTAAAAAGGAGAGACCCACAAGGATGACTGAACTCAGACCTATCAGCTTATGTAATGTAGGATACAAGATTATATCTAAGGTATTATGTCAAAGATTAAAGGTCTGTCTTCCATCACTGATCTCGGAGACGCAATCGGCTTTTGTGCCTGGATGATTAATATCAGATAATATTCTTATAGCTCAGGAGATGTTCCATGGTTTGCGAACTAATAAATCGTGTCAGGACAAATTTTTGGCAATAAAAACGGATATGAGCAAAGCTTATGACAGAGTTGAATGGATCTTTATCCAAGAACTACTAACCAAGATGGGATTCGGCCAGCATTGGATCCAATTAATGATGGAATGCATTTCCTTGGTTCAGTATAAGGTTTTATTGAATGGACAACCAAAAGGACATATAATACCACAGAGGGGATTACGTCAGGGGGACCCTCTATCCCCTTATCTGTTTATTATGTGTACGGAAGCATTGGTCGCAAATATTAAAAAGGCAGAACGAAATAAGCAACTAACGGGTCTAAAGGTTGCTAGGGCCTGGCCCCCAATTTCCCATTTATTATTTGCAGACGATAGCCTTTTCTCTTGCAAAGCTCAGAAGGAAGAATGTCAGACAATTCTTAGGATTCTCAAGGAATATGAAGGGGCTTCAGGACAACAAATAAATTTTGAAAAATCTTCGATTCAATTTGGACACAAGATTGGAGAAGCTACACGACAGGAAGTTCGAGATATCTTAGGTATACATAATTTAGGAGGAATGGGGTCTTATTTGGGCATCCCAGAAAATATGGGAGGATCAAAGGTGCAAGTTTTTGGATTTGTTCAGGAGCGTCTAAATAGCAGAGTAAATGGTTGGACTTTTAAGTTTTTCACCAGAGGGGGTAAGGAAGTGATTATAAAATCTGTGGTTACAGCCTTGCCAAACAATGTGATGTCATGCTTTCGAATTCCAAAAAAGGGTAATGAAGAAATTAGTTAGTGCTGTAGCACAATTCTGGTGGAGTCCAGGGGGGGTAACAAGAGAGGTATGCATTGAAAATCATGGGACAAACTGTGTAGCTCTAAGGACGATGGAGGTTTGGGATTCAAAGATCTCACAGATTTTAATACAGCTATGCTTGGGAAACAATTTTGGAGATTAATGGACAAACCGAATACTTTATTTTCTCGTGTATTTAAAGGGAGATATTTCAGGAATGCTTCACCCCTGGAACCCATTAGATCATACTCGTCATCTTGTGGTTGGCGTAGTATTGTCTCTGCTAGATCTCTGGTTAGCAAAGGACTAATCAAAAGGGTGGGAACATGGTCATCTATATCAGTATGGAATGACCCTTGGCTTCCATCCACTCGCCCGAGACCAGCAAATAAAAATCAACACAATCTTTACCCGGACCTAACAGTGGATGCTATTATCGATGGAACATCACGATCATGGAACCTACAGGTTATTCGGGCTCTGGTGGATCCGCAAGATGTGAAAATTATTCAAAGTATTCCTATCAGTAGATCTCATCTAGAAGACCGGAATGGATGGCATTTTACAAAGAATGGAAAATACACGGTTAAATCTGGATATGAAGTGGAACGAGTATATCCGGATAGAGAAATAATGCCACCCCAGTTTGGCCCTTCGATAACACCTTTGAAGGCGTTCTGTTGGAAGTTACGCTGCCCACCCAAGTTGAAACATTTTTTATGGTAACTATTGACGGGATGTATAGTGGCTAAGAAAAATTTGAGGTCAGGAGGAATGCAAGAAGATACTGTTTGTGACCGATGTGGTGCTCCCGAGGAATCAGCTAATCACGTGTTTTTTGAATGTCCACCGGCGGTTCAGGTCTGGGCACTTTCACGGATCCCGATGAATCCAAATATTTTTCCCACTCAATCTTTGTTTACCAATATGGATCATTTATTTTGGAGAGTTTCTCCTGAAATGGAGGATCATTCATTTGCTTGGATTCTCTGGTATATATGGAAAGGTAGAAACAACAAAGTTTTTAGGAATTTGGATATGGACCCGAGAGATACTCTCAAACTGGCAGAAATGGAATCGTTAGTTTGGGTGGAAGCACAAAATTCTCAGACTCAAGACATGGAACGCATCCAAATTCATGTATCTTCGATAATAAGGAGTATACCAGGTAGATGGTGTTTTACAGACGGATCTTGGAAAAATGAGGATAGCTTTTCAGGGCAAGGATGGTATAGTACCTCGGAAGGCTACGATGGACTAATGGGAGCAAGGAACATGAGAGCGAGTCAGTCGCCACTACACTCAGAGATAGAGGCCCTTATATGGGCAATGAAATGTATGAGGAATCTTAGACAAGCATGGGTTACTTTTGCAACGGATAGTGCTCAATTGGTGAAGATGGTGTCGGAACCAGAAGAGTGGCCAGCCTTTGCAAGCTATTTGGAAGACATAAAAGTTTTAAAGAGGAGTTTTAACAGCTCAGAGATCATTCATATACCACGGACACAGAACTCAAAGGCGGACAGTCTCGCACGCAGTGCAAGAAAGCAACTGTCGTTTGTCGTCCATATGGATGCAGAGCTACCGGGGTGGTTCGCAGAGTCTACATGAGTCTGCTTTGTTTGCTGACAAAAAAAAACAATGACAATACATATTTAATGTATATCAAAAATGGCAATACATAATTTTTAAAAAATATAAGAAAGTTATATTCCAAAAATATTATATGTGAGATTGGCAAGTGACTGAGTTGATCTGGACTGGGCCTGTCGTTGACAACTGGGCCTGGACGTCAATAATAAAGAAGAGCGATAAAGATTATGCTTGGCCTCTGGTGAAAGAGTGAAACCCAAGAGCTGAAGTTACATGTGCATATAAAAGGAGAAGGATGAGAAGCAGAGGATAACACCTCATAACAACCTAACAGCCTCGTCTTCTTCTCATGTTATCCAGGTACCAAAGCAGATGATTCTGCCATTGTTGTAAAGAATCTCGTTTAACACTCCAAAGAGATAATGAATTCCAGGTACCGATCCTGAAGGAGATGTACCCAAAATCTGGGGAACTCTAAAACTTTGCGTGTGTTCTTCTCAATTGTTTTCTTTCGTGTTGCGTTCTGGGTTTTCGAGTGTGTGAGTGGAGTCGCGATCTTCAAACAACGAGAGACGTGAGAGATCGATAGAATCAAAGCGTTCGATAGTCAAGAGAGATCATTGAGATACAATACAAGTGTGTATCAGATTATTCTACAAGTGGTTTCAGAGCTCGGCTAGAGCATTCAAAGGATTCAGAAGACATGATCGAGGTCCGGATTCAGAAGAACGATCTGGTTCTACGAGGAGTAAAGATCGAGGAGCACCAATCAACGAGAAGAGGTTGATCGGGATTATAAAGGAAGTTCAATTCTACTCTTATACTAAATCGATCTGATCTTGAATCTTTGGTTGTGCATCTAGTTGCTGTGGGATTGTTTTCTTGATTATCCGCAAGTGACAAGAAGCAAGGAATCACACATCAAAGAGGATGAATCCGACGCCAGGGAGGTTCGAGATCGAGAAGTTCGATAGGAACGGTGACTTTGGACTTTGGAAATTTAAGATGATGACACAGTTAGAGATTCAAGGCCTGGTATCAGTACTTCAGAAAGAAACCACTTTTGAATTTGATATAGCAAAGCTAGAGGAAGGTGTCGAAGTAAAGAAAGACCTAAAGAAGGCAGAAAGATATCTAAGAGTTAGGAGTCTATTCATCACTTGTCTCAGTGATTTGATCTTGATGAAGATAATGAATGAGACTACAGCTCTTAGAATGGGGAAAGAATTTGAGAGAGACTACCAAACAAAGTCTTTGCCAAACTGAATATATCTCAAGAAGAAGTTTTCTTGCTTCAGGATGGAAGAAAATAAACCAATGGAAGAGAACTTTGACTCTTTCCTAAAGCTTCTAGCTGATTTGGCAAGTATCAAGATCGACATCTCAGACGAGGATCAAGCCATTCAACTACTCTCTGGGCTGACTACAGCCTGTGAGCCATTGGTACATACCATACAATATGGAACAGGAAAGACATGCTGACAGTCAACAAAGTCATCACTATGGCATACTCAAAAGAGGAAGAGATAAAGCAGAAGGGGTTGACAACAAGAGGCATACACTCAAAGGGTCTTTACAGTGAGTCAAGGGGAAGAACATCGACCAGAAATGACTCAGGAAATAACAAGCAATGGAACAACAAACCAAAGAGCAGATTCAGGTCAATAGGAAAGTAAAATGTAAAACAAGATAAAACTTGTTGGATATGTGGAAGCGATGGACACTGGAAACGAGACTGTCCAGAACACAAAAGCATCTCACTCCTCAAATTTAGAAAACTCAGCAAACGTGGCAAAGAATCTTCCAGGGCTAATAGCCTTGACAGACAGTCTGATGGTATCAAATTAAGAGTGGGTGTTGGAATCAGGTTGCACTTTTCATATCACGCAACAAAGGGATCTTCTATCAGAGTTTGTGGAATATGACGGGAATAAAGTGATGATGGGTCACAACTCATTCTGCATAGTTTGAGGAATGGGAAAAATAACCATAGACAACAAAGATGGATCATCGGTAACGTTGAGTGAAGTTCGTTACATCCCAGATGTTGGACCCAATTTTGGGTAATACCTTAACGGGCCACGATCAAAGTGATGGGCCGTAAGGAACCAAAGCCCGTAGCAAGCAACCGAGCTCAAAAGCAAAGAAGTCGAGGCCCCAGAGATCGCGGAGCGGTTACGAAGATCGCGGAGCAGTTACAATGGTCGCAGAACAGCTACAGAGATCACGAAGTCGACTCGCTATAAAGGAATGAGAAGGGACATGAAGAAGAACACGTTGAAAACCCTAGAGAGAGCTACACACATACATCGACTTTGTTTTCTCTTGTTCTTAGATCCTTTTCTTTAACGATCTCACTTGTGTAATTCAATCTAGTTCAACTTATTGTATTCGGTCCTATTCATCAATAAAGTCCATTTTTGCCTACTGGAAACTATTAACATCGTTGTTTTCTAAAGATATTGTTGCCTACATCTTTTGTCTTCCCTAGATCAAACTCCCGATCACTGTCAAATACTTAGTGTAGATTTTAGGTTCTACATTTTGGCGCCGACTGTGGGAAAGATAAATGAAAAACATCTTTGCTAAGAAACCGATCTAAGTTTCCTAAGCGCGACTATGGATCCCAACCAAACCACCCGAACCATGATATATGGTGCTTTTAGTACCATTATATGTGTGCTTTGAGATAATTCTCAGTCCTAATTCGTGTTTAATTGATATCATTCCAGGTTTGGAGCAGGTGAAAGAGTAAAGAAGAGAGATTCTGGAAGTCAGATGCCGTTTTGAAGGATTCGATGCGGAACAATCATCTAGAACAACCCGAAGGTTGTTCCCGAAGAGAACAAGCGTTTGACTGTTCCCGATCATTAAGGAAACTTCCAATTCTGGAAGTTTGCCCTAGATTCCACTCTCTCTTATCTCTTTACCACCAGCGCCTCCATATAAAAAGGCCTATGCTATCATTTCTTTTTCGGACGCTAGTTTTTGCAAGAGACCTATAACTATTTTCTTTGGATTAAGCAACTTGTAAGGGAGAAGGCTTCATCTCTCATTCTCACGAGAAGATCATCCTGAACCCTTGTCTTTCTACTTTATTTTATATGCAGTATTATTCAGAAACCATGTTTGTGTCATCCTGCTTTATGATTGAGTAGTAGGCTAAGCTTGCTTAGGGTTGTAGGGTGTTAGCCGCATGAACTGAACACAAATAAGTGATCTTAACTGTTCTTCATTCATATTGTTCTTACTGCTTACATTGAATTGATCACTTAATGTTCGATCTCTGATTTAATCACCTAGCTAACCGCTTAGGAGATAAATTGACATATATTGAATGAGCTTTGTATCCCTAATCAGCGAGAGTAGATATTAGGTTATTACGTGAACTAATCAGATCTTGTCTCTAAGGCTTGTTATCGTGTCTTGTTCCAAGTGAGAACTTAGGTTTCAAGACCGATATGCAAAGGGAGCAAGACCACGATAGTGGATTGTTCTAGCTGAGTGATCTGAGTTCTAGACTGCCCCTCATTGCACTTGAATAGTTGTTCAGTTCTGCATTGACATCCGATTAATAACCCTAATCCGGCTTCATTTAAATCAAATTTGAACCATCTAGGTATTCTAGTTACTTGCGTCACAATTAATTCCCAAAACCTTTCTTGTTTCTCAGCTTATTATTGAACTCATAAGAGTAAAGAGTAAACTGGTCCTCAGGATTGAATCTCAAATATTACAATTACCACTGTTAACTTGACAGTAGCAATGATTCATTTTTAGTGTACCAAGTTTTGGCGCCGTTGCGACGGGGACTAAGCTTTACCTTTCTTTTTCGGTTTAATATTTAGTGTGAGATATCTAACTTGCTTTATTTCTTTGTTGGAACAGATGATCCAAGTGCATGACCAGTAGACATACTCGGAGCAAAGCACAAGGACCACTACATCAACTGACCAACGACGAACTCACAAGATTAGAAAGACAGAACCGTCAACAGCCAAGAACAACCAACACCAACATGGGTGATCATGGCAACATGGATGACCTCACTGCTGCATTGGCACTCATTCAACAACAAATGCAGACTCAGCAACAACATATGTTGCAGATGCAGCAAACCATCCAAAATCAGCAACAAACTGCTGAGGACCAAGCAGCCGAGAATGCCGCACGAGAAGAGCGTGGTGCTCTTATTAGGGAGCGAAACCTTCCGCCAAACTTCGCTACTAACTTCTCCCCCATCAGCTCTCCACCCTGTACTCTACAAGATTATGAGATCAAACCTGCACTGATAGGTCTGGTACAGAAGGGCACGTTCAGCGGCCTCACTTCAGACATTCCAATGGACCACATAGAGGCCTTTGAGAGGATCTGCAATTTCTCTCGCTCTAATGGAGTGCCACCAGATTATGTCAAATGCTCGCTGTTCCCATTCTCTCTTGAAGGGAAAGCTTCTCGCTGGCTGCAATCTCTCCCAACCGGTTCTCTCACCTCATGGGACCAGGTTCGATCAGCATTCCTAAGCCACTTCTACACAAAGTCCAAAACCGCGGCTCTAAGGCATAGAATCTCCAATTTCAAGCAGAAATCTGATGAACCTTTCATGAAGAGAGAGTGCCCACACCATGGGTTTGATGATAATTACATATTGGAGGTGTTCTATGATGGAGTGAGCTATGAGTTCCGAAACACCCTTGATTCTTCTAGTAACGGAGACTTCATGACTCAAACCACACCTGGTGCGTTCGCGTTGATTGAGAACATGGCTTCAAGTTCACTCAACAAGAACAAGGAGCACGATCGCTCCAAAAGTGTGAACAATATAGATGATCTTGCGGCGAAGGTGGACCAACTGCTTAAGGGAAACCAGAGCCAAGTTTTCATAATGGAAGAAGCAACTCCTAAGAAGAGTGCAAGCGACAAGGCGTTTGAAGCTGAACAAGCAGGAGACGATCAGCAGGAAGTGAGCTACGTAAATGGGCAAGGGTGGCAGCTAAAGAACTACCACCCAAACCCTAACGTAAGGAACAATCCACAACTTTTCTGGCCTAAGCAGGAGAAACCGGTTGATCCGGCACATAGCAGTCAAGGTCAGTATGAGGGGTATCAGAAAAACTACCAACCCCAAACCTATGTTCTAAGCCAACCACAGAACAATCAACCTCAGATGCAGAACCACCAGAACACTCAGCCTGCTACTTCCGCCTCTGTCGCGGTTCCTCAAGATGAAACAAAAACTATTTTGCAGCAGCTACACCAAGGACAGCAGCTCCAAGGGAAAGCTCTAAACCAGGTTACTACCAAGATCAATACCAGAATGAACCATATGTTCGGAGATTTGAGCACCAAGTACGATAATGTCGCGAGCCATATGAGACACATGGACATTCAGATAGCTCAGACTGTTGAGAGTGTCAAGAGGCAGCAAGGTACTCTACCTGGTAAAACAGACAAAAATCCTAAGGAGTGCAATGCAGTTCAGCTAAGGAGCGGGAAGCAACTTTCCGAGCCGGAGAAGAGGAGGTTCACCACGGCTGAGAAAGAGAAGAAGAAAGAGTCGGTGTTGGGGTCAAAATCGGTCACGACGGAATCAATGTCTGAAAGTCCGTAAAAATCAGCATAAACGTTTTTACGAAAAGTAATCTTCGTAAAGATATCTTTACGAAGAGCCTTGCAGTAAAATCTCGTCCAAATCAAAATCGAACCACTAAATACCGATTGTCCGAAGGCAACGGACATGTATCCAAATCGGCCACGGACAAGCTCGAGTATGGAAATCAGACCGCAGACAAGCCAAGCTCGATCGATACGCGGCGACCAAGCATGCACACAGCTCGATCGATCGCTACATAGCGACCGAGCCCGAGCCAAGCTCGGTCGCTACGTAGCGACCGAGCCTGAGCCAAGCTCGGTCGCTACGTAGCGACCGAGCCTGAGCCAAGCTCGGTCGCTACGTAGCGACCGAGCCTGAGCCAAGATCGGTCGCTACGTAGCGACCAAGCGTCCGTCTCGCTCGGTCGCTACGTAGCGACCGAGCCTGAGCCAAGCTCGGTCGCTACATAGCGACCAAGCGTCCGTCTCGCTCGGTCGCTACGTAGCGACCGAGCGTCCGTCTCGCTCGGTTGCTACGTAGCGACCAGGCTCGAGCCAAAGTTCGGTCGCTGCGTAGCGACCGAGCTCTTCCGAACATCGGTATGACACCAGTCCATGCATTCTCGTCAAACCTTCAAATGCTATCTCCTGAAGACCGTAGCGATCTCAGTCTATGTTTTCTGCTATTCTAAATCATCGATCAAACTTCTCAGATTAGAAACCGCGGAAAGTTCTTTCTTTGTCGAAAGAAATCGTAGTAAACTCTTCGAGTCGGAAGACGGCCCAAAGAGACCTAAAACACGACTCGAGGCCCATCCTGCGATTTCTTAACCAAAAGCCCGTAAACCACAGCCCGGTTTACGCTTGGTCCACAAGGAAGGATAAATATCAAGTTTCCGCGGATAAATACGGAAGTTTTGAAGATAATTGTGAAAATCGGGAAAAATGGAATATCTCCATTTTTATGCTATGACGGCTTAAGGGCAGAGGAGTAAAAGCGTAAACCGACCTTGGAG
Organism: Brassica napus; assembly: GCF_020379485.1. Taxonomy (NCBI): domain Eukaryota; kingdom Viridiplantae; phylum Streptophyta; class Magnoliopsida; order Brassicales; family Brassicaceae; genus Brassica; species Brassica napus. The sequence goes on from NC_063440.1 coordinate 6,062,923, forward strand.
CTAGTATATAAGGAGTCCTAGGAGAGGAGCATGAGAGAGAGCTTTTTAGATTCGGAATTCTTTGCACTTAGAAACTTTAGGCTTTATTCTCGACAAGTTCGGTTTCTATGACTGGCACTCAATGACTAGACGAACTCGCCCAGGCAGTTCGGTCTCTTGTCCAGCTCTATCAATTGAACTACGTTCGGCTTGATCCTCGAAAGGGTACGTAGGCAGCCTTTAACAAGGTTCAGTCCGAAATCAATCAAAAACCTTTTATGTATCTTTTTCGTCTTTTGTTATCGAGCTGCGACTCAACTAGGTTTGAGCTTTTAGGCCGCTAGAACTAAGTAACTCGCTGACAGCCTTTGCGGCCAAAGCTTTTATGATCTCTTGTAATAATCGCAACGCTATTACGCGGACTCGAAATAAGATCTACTGTTTTCTCTAAACTCGTTTGTTATCTTTTCATGATTTCCGCATATATTCGGTCACTTGTCGTTGGCTCTCGCAGAGATCCGGGACCTCTGGGAAATTAGGGTTTTCCTTGTTTCCTTATTTAAACGGAAATCGACAGTGCGGATTTTGGTTCCCACAGTTTGGTGCTAGAAGGAGGGGGGGGTAACAGATTACTCTTACTCATGGCCACAAAACGGTTGATCGAAACTATGTCTAGATATATGAAAGACAAACTCGCAGCACTGACTGCTCCTATGTTCAACAAAATTGAAAGCCTTGCTGCGACCTTCCACCACAGGAAGAGCACTAAAACAAGCTCGCGATTTCTCTTTTTAAACGTAAAGGGAAACGATAAATCTTATCAAACCCCGTAAGTTTGGCTCATTACCGAACAAAAGAAATCTCGATGCGTAAGGGTTTTACCAAAACACGTTTTCCGTTGACATTTCGGAAGCATAAAACTTGTTCTCCCAAAAACCGCCGAAAAACCCCTAGGTTAATCGCGGAAAAAGGAAACACAACAAAACGATTACCTAGCTCAGTCGCTACGTAGCGACTGAGCACGCACAGGTTGCTCGGTCCCAACTCCTATGAGATTTATTCAACTTCCTGGTGATTCTCCACCCCTTTATGTATCCAAATTAGGCTTCTTACAAAGTGATTCATCCTTGTTTGATTGGAACGACGAAGAAGATGTCCTACTCCCTAACTGGGAAACTGGAATCACCTGAATTGAAAGTGGGATAACTTCTTCATCCCAACTCTTATGAGATTTATTCAACTTCCTGGTGATTCTCTACCACTTTATGTATCCAAATCAAGCTTCTCACAAAGTGATTCATCCTGCTTTGATTGAAACGACAAAGAAGCTTTCCTATTCCCTAACAGGGAAACTGGAATCACCTGATTTAAAAGTGGGATAACTTCTTCATCCCAAGTGCTATGAGATATATTCAACTTCCTGGTGATTCTCCACCACTTTATGTATCCAAATCAAGCTTCTTACAAAGTTATTCATCCTGCATTGATTGGAACGACGAAGAAGCTGTCCTATTCCCTAACTGGGAAACTGGAATCACCTGAATTGAAAGTGGGATAACTTCTTCATCCAACCTCCTATGAGATTTATTCAACTTCCTGTTCATTCTTCACCACTTTATGTATCCAAATCAAGCTTCTTACAAAGATCTTCATCCTGCTTTGATTGGAACGACGAAGAAGCTGTCCTATTCCCAAACTGGGAAACTGGAATCACCTGATTTGAAAGTGGGATAACTTCTTCATCCAAACTGGAATCACCTGATTTGAAAGCTGTCCTATAGCCATCCCGCCCTCGACAGTCACCAAGGCCAAATCTCTACTGCGGATGCACTCGAGGGAGCCAATAAAGGCAGAGATCTTCGCCAAATGAGCCTGGAACTCAGCTCGGAGCGCATCCTTGGCCTCTTCGATCCCTTCGGTCGTCGATCCTACGTCATTCTCGATCTGACGTTGAAGTCGACACACCTCCGAAGACTTGGCCTTCCTGGCCTTCTTCTCCTTAAGCAGAGAGCTACGTAGCAACCAAGCTCGAGCCAAGCTCGGTCGCTACGTAGCGACCGAGCACGTACACGGCGGTCTCTATGTAGCGACCGAGCTCTCTTAAAACATCGATACAACACGAATCCATGCATTCTCGTCTACTCTTTAATGCTATCTCCCAAAAACCGTAGCAAAACCATTTCATGTTTTTCGTCACTCGGAATCATCAATCGAACTTTATGATAAAAACCGCAGGAAGTTTGTTTTGATCGAAGAAACCGTAATAAACATCTCGAGTCAAAGACGGCCCAATGAGGCCTAAAACGCAGCTCGAAGCCCACTTATGATTTCTTAACCAAAAGCCCCTAAGCCATATGATGGTTTATGCTTGGTTCGTAAGAAAATGATAAATGTCAAGTTTCCGCGGATAAATCTGAAGTTTCCGAAGATAATCACAAAGATTGGAAAAGACGGAATATCTCCATTTTTAAGCTATGATGGCTTAAGGGCAGAACCGGAAAAGCGTAAACCGACCTAGGAGCGAGTATATAAGGAGTCCTAGGTGAGAGGCAGAAAAGAGAACTTTTACACAGCAAACTTACCACTTAGAACAATTAGGCAACTTTTCGTATTTGTTATTTCGAGCTGCGACTCAACTAGATTTTGCAGTCTTAGGTTGTTAGAACTAGGGATCTCGCCGACAGCTTTCATAGCCGAGGCTTCTACCTTGTTGTAACGCTCATATGCGAATTCGGAATAAGACATTTGTTGCTCTTTTTACGATTTCTTGTTTTATTATTGTTCTCGTTTCGTGTTCTGATTGCATGGCATGTGGTATTAGTAGATATCCGGGACCTCTGGGAAACTAGGGTTCTCCCTTTCCTAATTTAAACATATATCGACAGTGCAAATTTTGGTTCCCACAGTTTGGCGCTAGTTTGGGCCCCCTCCCACATGTATGACTTCATCTTGTCGGGAACAATCATCGGGATCAGCCTATCATAGGCATGTCGAAGGAAAAGGTCTTCTAGGGTTAGAATATTGCCTTGGCGGCTGTAGAACTTGTGAGGTCTGTTTATGGACGTCTTCCCCCCCCCCCCTTCCTCCTTAGGTCTAGAAACCTATATTTATAGTGCAGGTCGTGCCCCCTCCAAGGGTTTGGAAATATTCAATGTATCCTTAGATAATAGAATATTTCCAATTTTCTTAAGAACGGCCTATATATTGGAATACTTCCTTTTCTCTTGGATTTAAGAGGATCTCTTCGTGTCAAAGGCAGGAGAAACCATTCAACCTGGAAGCCAGAAGTCGGAACCCGGAGGCGGGACCCTGACCAGGGGGCAGGACCCTGGAAGCTGGAGTCGGGAACCTTGAACCCGGGGGAAGGAACCTGGAACCTGGAGTAATCTCTTCATGGAATATTTTTTCCCCAACAGAAAGTTTGAGCACTCATGTGAAGAAGCTAGAGATGCAGGTTGTTCGGACAGGAGAAGCTGTTAAGAGGCAGGAACCTTAACAAAAAGGATAGAAGATGATGTGATGAGACACCACGTGAAAGCCATCCTTGGGGATGATTTATGGCAAGTGGTGAAGGAAGAGAAGCTGCAAGAAGGAGATTTCGAAGTAGAAAGTCTGATGAGTTTCCGCGGATCACATTGGTGTCGATCGACGCCAAGCCACGAACATCGATCGACATGTGTCATCCAAAATCGATCGACGTCCTCTCCTGGACATCGCTCGACAACACCTACGGAATCAATCGCATCTTGCAAAGCTGTGAGGATCATAACTTGTGAGGAATTCGCAGCAAAACACCCACATCCGCCCAGCCCTGTTGATATACCTTGGATTTGACCCATTTTTATCTATGGTATATTATTATATTACTATATATATATATCTATGTTTTCTACTCTTCTAGGTATGTTTTCAGGTTCAGGTGCATTTCAGAGTAAAGCTATGACTTTGGAGCATTTTGGAGCTTAAAGGACATTTCAATCGAGCTGACCAGGTAGAGGTCGACGAGAGGAAGAATAATCGATCGATGCGCATCAGTGCTGACGATCGATATCAGGAAATGCCTCGACAGATGAAGATTAATATCGATCGATGTACACAAGTACCATCGATCGATGTCGAGACACCAGACGTGACATTTTGGATTCAGCAGACTTAAAGACCAAGGCCAAGCCAAATTACCAGAATGCCCTGACGAGTTTTTAACCTAGTAGAATATATACTGGCTAAGTTTTGACGGCAGAGAGAGCTTTTCTTTTCTAGACCTAGTTTTGCTACAAGTTTCATTTGGAGAGAAGATCACTTGTGATTGGAACTCCTTGTTTCATTTTCTTATCATCTATTCTATGAGTTTCTATTTATCTATTGATATGAATTGCTTTGCTATGTCTGAGTAGTTCAATTGTTAGATCAAGGGTTCAGATAGGATTGTGGGATTAGCCCCAAACTATAGATCTGGCTTGTTGTGATATTCATGATAGATTTGTATTCATTGCTTGTTTTAGCCTAGCTAACTAGAACTTGATCATAGGATTGCATATTCAAGCACCCTTGTTATCCCATCCTGACTTCTATCTATCATATTAGGATTGCTAGAGAGGGCTAACCGCCAATTTAGAATCTTAGTAGAGCATTTCATACTCGCGCATAGGCCTGGCTAGAACCCGTCGATCGATGTCCTTAACTGACAATCGATCGATGTTGGCAAAAGTGTATCGGTCGACGTCTTAATAGACTATTGATCGACACTCTCTTGTGTCTGCATCTAACCAGTGAGACACAAGATCTAGTCTGTTAACCAGTGGTACATGCGACAGCTGATCACTGAGTTAAGCGAATGAGCTCTAATATATCATGCATGCAACAGTTAGGCATCTATAGGAATTATAATCTCCAACACCTGAATAGTGGCCCTGCATCTAATATCATTTCCAACCTAAGTTACATTTATCATTTACTCGCTAGTTACTATTGCTATTTTATTTAAAACATTACAACCTTTAGAAATAATAAACACTAGATTTAATTGTTCCCCAGCTTCTTGTGGATTCGATCCCTAAGTACTACATCTGAACCTCTTTTGATGAGAGTAACACTTCTTAGGGTAATTTGAGTGGTATCAAATTTGGCGCCGTTGCCGGGGAGCTTTGATCGCCATTAGATTTAGTTTTATTAATTCTTATTCTTTTCTTTACCTCCTTTTCTAACAATCTTTCTTTTTCTTGTCTTTTCAGGTGCATGCCCAGCGGTACCAGAAGCAACAAGGAGAAAGACTTGCTGTTCTCAGATGATCCTGCTCATTTGGAACGTACCATCCGTAGAGGTCAACGTTCCACATCGCTCGACGCAACCACTTCATCGTCGATCGATACGCACAACCAACCATCAACCGACACCAGACCGTCATCGTCGATCGATCCCAATCGTTCGACAACGATCGATACTACACCGTGTACATCGATCGATACCGTGTCGTCAAAAATGGTAAACATTATTATTCTAACTCAGGATGAGAACGGAAACCTGTATGACCAGGCCGGTCATCTGCGTAATGCAACAGGTCAGAAAATAGATGCTCAGGGAACTGTAATCCCTGATGCTGATGCTACAGGAGCTGCTCAACCTGTAGATGAGGACGCTCGATCGAAACCACTGGCCGAATACAATCGCCCAGATGAGTACTATTCCAACAGATCAGCGATTCGACTTCCCGAGATCCAGAAGCAGAATTTCGAGCTGAAGCCTCAATACTACACTCTCGTGTCGCAGATACCCTACTCTGGGTTACCGCACGAGCATCCTATGGACCATTTGGAACGGTTCAAGGATCTAATCGCTGCCATTCGGATGGAAGGAGTCCCCGAAGATTACCTGCTGTGCAAGCTCTTCAGATACACGCTGAATGGAGAAGCGATGCATTGGCTTAGGCAGCAACCCACAGGATCTTTAACATCCTGGAGCGACATTCTTACGAAACTTCTTCGATGAGGCGCACGCTGAAGAACTTCAGAACAAAATTTCCACATTCTCGCAGAAGGCTGGAGAGTCCTTCAAAGATGCGTGGATTATATTTAGGTTTTTCCAGCGAGACTGTCCACACCACGGATTTAATGAAGTGCAGCTGCTAAGAACTTTCTTTCGAGGTCTCGCCTTACAGTATCAAATGGCTCTTGATACGGCGAGTGAAGGAAACTTCACTACTCGGAATCCGTTGGAAGCTGTGAGACTTATGGAAAACCTTGCTAAAAGCAGCACCAAAAACACTGACTCTAAACGGAAGAAGTCTGTAGCCTCTATCGGGAAGGAACAGATGGACGAAGTAAGAGCTAAGTTAGATATGGTGCACGAGCTTCTTAGGAAGCAAGTCTGTTCAGCTGAAGGAGAAGTAGCAGATACAGAAGGAGAAGAAGATGTGAACTACATCGGAGGTACCGGATTCCAGAAATTTGGAAACCAAGACGGAAACAGAAACTTCTTTGGAAATGGCCAAAGAAGTAACCAAAGTTCACAATTTCAAAAACCCTTCAACAACAGCAAGAGCTACTCGAACTCTTACTATCAAAATCCACCACCCCAGACTCAGGAAAGCAAGATCGAAAAATGCTTGATCGAGTACTGTTGGGACAACAACAAATCACCGTGGATTTCAACGGTAAGATAGACTCTGCCTACAACAATCTGAACACCAAAATCGAGACCTTAGGGACTCAGGTGAGAAAACTTGAAACCCAAGTAATTCAGACGGGCGAGACTATTAAGAGGCAAGAAGCTTTCGCTAGAGAGGCAGGAGCCGACAAAGGGAAACACCACGTAAATGCCATCATAGATGATGAATTCTGGCAAGTGGTGAGAAATGAAAACCTTGAGGAAGGAGATTTCGAAATCGAAAGCTCCATGAGTCTCGGCGGATCCCAATGGTGTCGACCGATGTCGATGAACTCGCATCGATCGACAGACCATGATGAAGATCGATGGACGGATTACTCCAGTCATCGATCGACGTCGTCTGCCAATTCGACTGAATGCAATGCGGTTCGAATTCTAACTCATGAAGAATTCGCAGCTAAGCATCCTCACCCACCCTCCCCTTTCTATGAAAAAATCGATCGATCGGTGAACTCAACCATCGATCGACAGAGTGAGTCCGACGTCGATCGTCACAACACACCTCCCATCGATCGACAGGCACCTCTGACATACCGAGTGCGGTTACCCTCAATCGATAATGATTACATCAATGCACTCAGACCACCACCTAAACCATTAGCAAACCCACCCGAACCAAAACCCAACCCTTTAAATAGTTCAACAGAATCTGTTCAAGAAGAACAAGAATCTGAAGGGAGAAGGTTAAGGAAAAGAAAGGAGAAGATTCCTAAAAACCTTAAGAGGGAAGCTAACGATAAGGAGATGGATGGTTTCACTAAACGAGTCCTCAGAATCCCAATCGAAAAACCTTTTGATGAAGCTTACTTCACACACCGGTTGTGGATGTTCTTCAGAGAAACAAAGGTAACTGAGGAGGACATTAGGAGAATGTTTCATCAAGTCAGAGGAAAGATGAAACACAGGATCACATTGACGAAGAAGAGTGATCCTGGGAAGTTTGCAATACCATGCATAGTCAAGGGTGTTGAATTTCCCCATTCAATGTGTGACACAGGAGCATCGGTTAGTATCCTCCCTAGGATCATGGCAGACCAGCTTGGTTTGACCATCGAACCCTCAACAGAATCCTTCACCTTCGTGGATCTTTCAGAGAAACGATCCGGAGGCATCATAAGAGATCTGGAGGTACTGATTGGTAATGCCCTTGTCCCTGTAGATTTTCATGTCTTAGACATCGAGCTTAACTGGAACTCTTCACTTCTGCTTGGAAGATCTTTCCTAGCTACAGTAGGAGCTGTATGTGACATGAACAAAAACAAATTGTGTCTAACGCTCATAGACCCAAACATCCACTACGATCCCATCCGACCTAAGAGAAAGGTAATTAATTCTGTGGATTATGGGAAAGAACTTGGCTTCATTGGCGCATGCCATTGTGGAGCAGAGTATGAATCGGAGTACGAAACAGAGTACTCGGAATCGATCGACACCCCAACCTTTCCATCGATCGATTCCAATGTGTCAATGGTGACCGATGACCACAACAACACGTCACTCGACGTAATGCACCCACTTGACCATTTCGCTTCACCTAATCATTGTTACCAACATTTTGCCTTCCAACCTCCAACCAGGAGAGGACATGATGATTATTCCATAGGCAGTTGGGCAGACAGTGGTTTCCATGAAAGTTTTGCAGTTGACACTGTAATTACTTCACCTCATGAGGAACATACCGAGGAATACGATGAGGATTACTGGAAAGAACGTGCAATAGAAATGTCTTTGCAGGATGAAAGACTTGAAATACACAAGTTCACCAACACGTTTCCAACATCGTTCGACGCTGTGCACTCCACATCGGTCGATACCCACCCTCGTCCAGCAAAACAACCGCTCACATCGATCGACACACCGAAAGGAACATCGATCGATATTCGCGCCGCAGCGAAAATTCAGGAGCAGGAGAATATTCCCTCCCTAACTAGGTTTACAGATACCTATATAAATCGTTTTGCACCTCCGAAACCACCTACACACATCAGAGCAAACACACAAGCAAATAAGATGAACACTCTTCCTTCTACATCAACAGAAAAATCCATGAAGAGCAATCATCTCAAGAACACAAGTTCTGCAGAAATTACTCTGCCATCGATGTAACTGTATCTACATCGATCGATACTACTCTAAACCCTAATCTCTCTATTTCTAAAATGAATAATTATGCAAACATTGATTACGGTTTTCTAACACCTGATGAATTTGGTATTTTCAGGGATCCAGATGGCAACGCACGTGCAATGGATGGAAGGATTTTACAAGTGTCCAGAGAGGACATAGCAGACATCCTTCAAGTAGCCAATGGACCTGACAACCTGTTCTCACAGCAACGTGGCACTCCAGACGTCATTCTAACAGATCCTAACAACCACGCAGGAGTCGCCACAACAGAGATCAACACAGATCTATCACGCCAACCAAAAGGGCAAGCATCGATCGACGGTACAACGGAGACATCGATCGCCAGGGTAACACCAACGTCGATCGATATGGATGATCCGACGTCGATCGACAGACGCTATGAATGTGGGAGCCGCGCTTTCGACATGTATGGAGCCAGAAAGTTCACTTGGGAACAAAGGGACGAATATGGAGTCTACAGAGATGAGCGTGGACACGCACGAAGCGCAGCTGGTGAGATGATACCTGTCACAAAGGACAACATCAGGAAAATACTGGAAAGAGCATCTCTTTTTGAAGAGAGCCACATCTGTCTTCCAGAACATGCCACTTCCTTCACACTCACAAGACTGGCACAAGAACTCTACACCAAAGAAGAAATCGATGAAATGGTGTTTGGTATTTGTGGAGCTCAGGAGAAACTGGGAGAGTAGCTCAAAACACTGGTAGATGAAACACATCAGCCTTTGGATAGAGGCTACAATGAGCTTTTCAGATGTATGGCAGAAATGAGGACAGAAATTGAAAGTTTACGTCAGCAACTTGAGAAGGAAGCTACGACTTCAGCATCGATCGACGTCAGTCTTCCTACAGCTAAGATCCTTGCAGAACCGCGATGTTCAACACAACACAGGGATGAATGGGAAGTCTCATACATCGACACGAGGATAAACGACGTTTACTGCCCTCTCAACAACAACGTGGACTGGCTAAGCACTAAAATCGAGCTACTACAGCAAGATCTGGACACCATTCGCAAGAAGGACCAACATCCAGCCACATCGATCGACATGTGCACCTTCACATCGCTCGACGCCAAAGTCTCAGCAATGAATGAGAGGCTGAGGACTTACGAGGATATGCATGACCGTTTTATATCACCAGTCATGATAGATTTAAACAAATTGTCTAGTCAATTACTTGATGCCCAAAAGGATATTGAGAACATTACTAATCAAAGTTTTTTGCAGGAAAAATCAGCATCGATCGACAGGCTAAGAGGACCCTGGATCGATGGCAAGAAACCTGTGGAGTTACTTCCTTACACAGCAGCAGAGGTTGACAAGATCACATCCAAGATCTACACTGCTCTAGACACCATGGAGGAACGACTTGACAAACGCTGCGATGACATCTACTTTCCATTCGACAACAAAATCAGTGGACTAGACAACCACGCAGAATGGCTACAGAAAGAAGTCAAAGCCATTCAGAGGCAACTCGCAGCTCAACATCAGATATCAGCATCGATCGACAGGACAAAAGCAAAATCGATCGACGGCAACTCACCGAGATCGACCAACAAACACATAATCGCATCGATCGACGCCGAGTCTATACCAATCGGCGAGCAGCTGATACACAAGACAGTAGAGTCAATGCAAAAGGAACTGACAGATCTTTCAGCATACGCCTATGACAACATAGGCTGGCACCAGGTCAGCATTGACAACATTCAAGAAAGGCTACAGAACATCTCCAATGTACTTGGAAGATGGATGACAAATGGACAAGAAATGATGAGGCCACAAGAAGTTTCATTGCATCTTGGTCCAGAATGCGCAGAGATGACGTGGATGCTTGCTTTCCAACAAGCAGCTGCTTCTCCACCCAATAGCCAATCACTACCACAGTCAAGCTAAATGACTATAACCAAGCGCTGAGTGGGAGGCAACCCACTATTAGGTATTTTACTTTGGTTTTATAGCTAGCATTTAATTTCTTTCGTTTTATCTCTTTCAGATTTAGGAGAACCAAGTAGGAGGACTTGAATATCGACCGACGACGAGACGTCGACATCGTTCGACATAGGCAACCACACGACGATCGATGTAACACTTACCCATCGATCGATATCTAATCCGGTCAGATGTATCTTACCTACTTGTTACATTTCGTACATCATATACATTTCATCATAACTCCGGCTGAGTTACACTGGGACAGTGTAATTTAAGTCTGGGGGGAGATTTACTGATATAATTTTTTTATTCTTACGTAAAAAGGAATTTCAAATAAATTATGCTTAGCTATCGAAAATAGTGACTATAATCTTATATTGATTTAAACATGAATATCTAACCAATCTTTAGCACCATTTTAGATTTACTGATTGCAGATAGCACTAAAGATGCTAAAGCAGATCAACCTATCAACTACACACTTGCCTTGAACCGTATGAAGTAACCAAAGCTGATTTCCAACACTAAACCTGAGATAACCGCTTGTCTTGGGGGGATCGGATTCTTCAGATAGGTCTGGAAGGTAACGCCTGGTTTAGATTATTTATCACATTTTCTCTCTCTAGATTTTGACCCTAGATTAGTTATAGAGTATTAAAAAAAAATAATTATAAAAAAAATAATAATAAGTAAGATCTATTGTTTAATTAGGATGAGTCTGAACAGGACTTGGTGGCTAAAACCATTAAGGCTTGATTCATAAAGACTCAACTAAAAGAGTTCGAAACGGAACTTGGAGGCGGAAATCTTCAAGGCTCGCTTTCGCAAAGAACTCTTGGATATAGTTCAAAAAAGAAGTGAACAGAACTTGGTGGCAACCGCCATTAAGTTTTGATTCATGGAAGCCTGTCCAATCTTGGTCACTGATCCTGCAATGGAAGCTGACTTTGACTCAAGAGAGAAATTTAGAGAGAGAGAAACTAGGAACTAACTTTTACCTGCAGCTCCAGATACCTGTCTGAAATCCTTGCATCCTGTGATCGATACTCCCAAGGTAAAGCATTCACTTTATATTTATGCTAAGAAATGAAATCAGTAGAGGGGATGTCAGACGTGAATTGATGAGTTGTGTTATGTTAGAAATGGTTGCTAAGCTAGGATATTGCATAGTGTGCTTTTGTGATTAGGACTTTTTAAATGTGGTTGCAAAATTGTTGAGGAAAGATTTCTATGTTTTTAAAATCTTAAGTTCCCAAATATTTTCAAACCTCTTTCAGAGAGACTGCCTGTATGTTTTGCTTGAGGACAAGCAAAATGGTAAGTCTGGGGGAGTTGATATACCTTGGATTTGACCCATTTCCCCTTCCAGGCACGTCATGAGTGGTTCGGAGAATCTCCATTTGTAAATTTCGCCGTCCACTGTCACGTAGCATGCGGCCTGTGTTCAGACCTTGCGAGCTGCCCATTTTTCGGCGGGCAGTTGCCCGTCGACAATGTAGTCTCGAATCGTCTGAAGCCATGGGGTATCACAGCCGTAATCAGATTGCTCCGATGGTGGTTGTATCGTAATTTCTTCTTCCACGTCATCTTGACCTTCTAGGAGATTGACGATGATTGGTGGTCCTGGGTCGGAACTTGATGCTAGGGCCGCGAGGGTGTCTGCCTGGACGTTCGGGGAATTCGCGTAAGGGCAAAACAGTCGAAGTCTTGAGCTAGACCTTGGACCAGTTTGAGGTACGCGTCCATCCGTTCGTCTCTGGCTTCGTACTCTCCGCTGAATTGACTGGCCACTAACTGGGAGTCGCAGTAAGCGTGGAGATTACGTATTTTTAAGCCGTGAGCCAAACGCAGTCCTGCGATTAGTGCTTCGTATTCGGCCTCGTTGTTCGAGGCGTGGAATTCCAGCCTGAACGATTGTTCCAAGATCTCGCTCGTTGGAGATGTGAGACATATTCCGATACCCGATCCCTGCTTGGATGAGGATCCGTCGACGTGGAGGAGCCAGGTGGAATTTGGTTCCTCATTGGTTATTGTTCCCGTTGGAAGTTCGACCAAGAAGTCTGCGAGCACTTGTGACTTTGCGCTCGTCCTTGGTCGATACTCGATGTCGTACTCGCTCAACTCGACCGCCCACTTGGCCAGTCGGCCCGATTGACTTGGGCTATGCAAAATTGTCCGTAGGGGAAAAGTCGTGAGGATGACGATTGTGTGGGATTGGAAATATGGTCTTAGTGTTCGGGCCGATGTTACGACCGCGCATGCCACTTTTTCCATCAATGGGTACCTAGATTCGGCATCTAGCAAGGTTTTGCTTATGTAGAAAATAGGTTTCTGCTCCCCGCGTTCTTCCCTGATCAGGACTCCACTTACGGCCGTTGCTGACACAGCGATGTATAAGAATAAAGGCTCCCCTTCTACGGGTTTTGCGAGGACTGGAGGAGTAGCTAAATAACGCTTCAGCTGTTGGAAGGCGTTTTCGCACTCTTCCGACCATTCGAATTTTTTATTGCCTCGCAGGACGTCGTAGAAAGGTAGGAACTTGTCTGTTGATCGTGAAATAAATCGGTTAAGCGCTGCGATCCTGCCGGTCAACCTCTGGACTTCCCGCTTATTCTTGGGAGAAGCCATCTCGATTAGTGCGTTGATCTGTTTTGGATTTGCTTCGATGCCGCGATATGTGGCCAAGTAGCCGAGGAATTCCCCTGACGCCATGGCGAATCTACATTTTGTCGGGTTGAGCTTCATGTTATGGGAATTTAATTGTGCAAAACACTCTTCGAGATGTGACACGTGATCTTTTGCTTTGAGGGATTTGACGAGCATGTCGTCGATATAAACCTCCATCGTTTTTCCGAGTTGTTTGTAGAACATTCGGTTTACGAGTCGTTGGTAAGTTGCGCCGGCATTTTTGAGGCCGAAGGGCATTACCTTATAGCAATAAGTTCCGCGATCGGTAATGAACGCAGTCTTCTCGGGATCGTCGGGATTCATCCTAATTTGATTATAACCTGAGAAGGCATCCATGAAGGATAAAAGTTCGTTGTCCGCTGTTGCTTCTACCAATTGATCGATATGTGGTAGAAGGAAGCTATCCTTTGGACATGCTTTGTTTAGGTCGGTAAAATCCACGCAAACTCGCCACTTCCCGTTCTTCTTTTTTACTACTACGGGGTTGGCGAGCCAGTCTGGGTATCTTACTTCTGTTATCGACCCAACCTTAAGCAATTTTTCGACCTCATCGTTTACTGCAGCAGCACGTTCGGGTCCTAGCTTCTGTCTTTTTTGTTTGACGGGTTTGAATGTTGGATCGATATTCAGCTCGTGACATGTTATGTTAATGTCGATTCCCGGCATATCTTTCGCAGCCCATGCGAAAGTATTGAGGTTCTTTTTAAGACAAGCTACGAGTTCTGTCCTTAAAGGCTCGCGGAGATTGGCTCAAATCTCGACGCAGCGTTCCGGGAAGGCTTCGTCGAGACAGATCGTTACCACGGGCTCGCAAGTTGGCTCGCGTTTTTCGTCTAGTGCTGCGATGCTGCGAGATTGCCAGAAAAGTTCCGCTGAATCCTGACCTCACGTATCTTTGCTGGAGGTCTTTTTCTCCACTTTTCTAGGAGATGACGTTCGCGCACGTCGAATCTTGCATACCGTTCCTGATCATTGGGTGGCTTTTGCGGGTTAGATTGATCCGTATGTCCCCCTCCTTCTAGCGCCAAACTGTGGGAACCGAAATTTGCACTGTCGATTTCCGTTTAAATAAGGAAACTAGGAAAACCCTAATTTCCCAGAGGACCCGGATATCTGCTAATTACCACACGTCAAACAATCAGAACACGAGAATAACAACGATAAAGTATAAGAAATCGAAAAGGAGAGCAAAGAAATCTTATTTCCGAATTTGCGTATGAGCGTTTACAACAAGGTATAAGCCTGGGCTCGAGAGCTGTCGGCGAGATTCCTAGTTCTAGCAACCCTAAGACGGCTAAACAAGGTATAAGCCTGGGCTTTCTTATGCTCCTCGCCTAGGACTCCTTATATACTAGCTCCAAGGTTGGTTTACGCTTTTACTCTTCTGCCCTTAAGCCGTCATAGCATAAAAATGGAGATATTTCATTTTTCCCGATCTTCACAATTATCTTCAAAACTTCCGTATTTCTCCGCGGAAACTTGACATTTATCCTTCCTTGTGAACCAAGCGTAAACCGTGCTGTGATTTACAGGCTTTTGGTTAAGAAATTGTAGGATGGGCCTCGAGTCGTGTTTTAGGTCCCTTTGATTAGAATGACAAAGAAGCTGTCATATTCCCAAACAAGAAAACTGGGATCACCTGATTTGAAAGTGGGATAGCTTCTTCACCCTAACTCCTATGAGATTTATTCAACTTCTTGGTGATTCCCCACAACTTTATGTATCAAAATCAAGCTTCTTACATCGCGATTCATCCTGGTTTGATTAGACTGACAAAGAAGACATTTACTACGAGTTCTTTTGATAAAGAACAAACTTTCCGCGGTTTTTAATTCGCAAAGTCTGATCGATGATTTAGAATAGCGGAAAGCATAGACTGAGCTTGCTACGGTCTTCGGGAGATAGCATTTGAAGGTTCAACGAGAATGCATGGACTGGTGTTGTATCGATGTTCGGAAGAACTTGGTCGTTATGCAACGACCGAGCTTTGGCTCAAGCCCGGTCGCTACGTAGCGACCAAGCGTGATGGACGCTCGAACGCTATGTAGCGACCGAGCTTGGCTCGGGCTCGGTCACTACGTAGCGACCGAGCGAGACAGACGCTCGGTCGCTACATAGCGACCGAGGGAGACGAATGCTCGGTCGCTACATAGCGACCGAGGGAGACGAATGCTCGGTCGTAAGAAAGAATCTATTTTGGAAAGTATTCATCGGGGAAATTCTTATTTTCTTCCTCGGACGTTTTGAATGTTAAATTTGTCGCAACCGTTTTTGACACCAACAGGAACGACGAAGAAGCTGTCCTATTCCCAAACTAGGAAACTGGAATCACCTGATTTGAAAGTGGGATAACTTATTCATCCCAACTTCTATGAGATTTAATTAACGTCCTGGTGATTCTCGAACACTTTATGTATCCAAATCAAGCTTCTTACAAAGTGATTCATCCTGCATTGATTGGAACGACGAAGAAGCTGTCCTATTCCCAAACTGCAAAACTGGAATCACCTGATTTAAAAGCGTGATAACTTCTTCATCCCAACTCCTATGAGATTTATTCAACTTCCTGGTGATTGTACACCACTTTATGTATCCAAATCAAGCGTCTTACAAAGTGATTCATCCTGGTTTGATTGGAACAACAAAGAGGTTGTCCTATTCCCTAACTGGGAAATTGGAATCACCTGATTTGAAAGTGGGATAACTTTTTCATCCCAAGTCATATGACATTTATTCAACTTCCTGGTGATTCTCCAACACTTTATGTATCCAAATCAAGCTTCTTACAAATTGATTCATCCTGGTTTGATTGGAACGACGAAGAAGCTGTCCTATTTCCAAACTGGGAACTGGAATCACCTGATTTGAAAGTGGGATAACTTCTTCATCCCAACTCCTTTGAGATATATTAAACTCCCTGGTGATTCTCCACCACTTTATGTATCCAAATCAAGCTTCTTACAAAGTGCTTCATCCTTCTTTGATTGGAATGACGAAGAAGCTGTCATATTCTCAAACTGGGAAACTGGAATCACCTGATTGGAAAGTGGGATAACTTCTTCATCCCAACTCCTATGAGATTTATTCAACTTCCTGGTTATTCTCCACCACTTTATGTATCCAAATCAAGATTCTTACAAAGTGATTCATCCTGGTTTGATTGGAACGACGAAGAAGTTGTCCTATTCCCTAACTGGGAAACTGGAATCACCTGATTTGAAAGTGTGATAACTTCTTCATCCCAACTCCTATGAGATTTATTCAACTTCCTGGTGATTCTCCACCACTTTATGTATCCAAATCAAGCTTCTTACAAAGTGCTTCATCCTTCTTTGATTGGAATGACGAAGAAGCTGTCCTATTCTCAAACTGGGAAACTGGAATCACCTGATTGGAAAGTGGGATAACTTCTTCATCCCAACTCCTATGAGATTTATTCAACTTCCTGGTTATTCTCCACCACTTTATGTATCCAAATCAAGATTCTTACAAAGTGATTCATCCTGGTTTGATTGGAACGACGAAGAAGTTGTCCTATTCCCTAACTGGGAAACTGGAATCACCTGATTTGAAAGTGTGATAACTTCTTCATCCCAACTCCTATGAGATTTATTCAACTTCCTGGTGATTCTCCAACACTTTATGTATCCAAATCAAGCTTCTTACAAATTGGTTCATCCTGGTTTGATTGGAACGACGAAGAAGCTGTCCTATTCCCAAATTGGGAACTAGAATCACCTGATTAGTGGGATAACTTCTTCATCCCAACTCCTATCAGATTTATTCAACTTACTGGTGATTCTCCACCACTTTATGTATCCAAATAAAGCTTCTTACAAAGTGATTCATCCTGGTTTGATTGGAACGACGAAGAAGCTGTCCTATTCCCTAACTGGGAAACTGGAATCACCTGAATTGAAAGTGGGATAACTTCTTCATCACAACTCCTATGAGATTTATTCAACTTCATGGTGATTCTCCACCACTTTATGTATCCAAATCAAGCTTCTTACAAAGATCTTCATCCTGCTTTGATTGGAACGACAAAGAAGCTATCCTATTCCCAAACTGGGAAAATGGAATCACCTGATTTGAAAGTGGGATAACTTCTTCATCCCAACTCCTATGAGATATATTTAACTTCATGGTGATGTATCCAAATAAAGCTTCTTACAAAGTGCTTCATCCTTCTTTGATTAGAACGACGAAGAAGCTGTCCTATTCTCAAACTGGGAAACTGGAATCACCTGATTTGAAAGTGGGATAACTTCTTCATCCCAACTCCTATGAGATTTATTCAACTTCCTGGTGATTCTCCACCACTTTATGTATCCAAATCAAGCTTCTTACAAAGTGATTCATCCTGGTTTGATTGGAACGACGAAGAAGCTATCCTATTCCCTAACTGGGAAAGTGGAATCATCTGATTTGAAAGTGGGATAACTTCTTCATCCAACCTCCTATGAGATTTATTCAACTTCCTGGTGATTCTTCACCACTTTATGTATCCAAATCAAGCATCTGACAAAGTGATTCATCCTGCTTTGATTGGAACGACGAAGAAGCTTTCCTATTCCCAAACTGAGAAACTAGAATCACCTGATTCGAAAGTGGGATAACTTTTTCATCCAACCTCCTATGAGATATATTCAACTTACTGGTGATTTTCCACCACTTTATGTATCTAAATCAAGCTTCTTACAAAGTGCTTCATCCTTCTTTGATTGGAACGACGAAGAAGCTGTCCTATTCTCAAACTGGGAAACTGGAATCACCTGATTTGAAAGTGGGATAACTTCTTCATCCCAACTCCTATGAGATTTATTCAACTTCTTGGTGATTCTCCACCACTTTATGTATCCAAATCAAGCTTCTTACAAAGTGATTCATCCAGGTTTGATTGGAACGATGAAGAAGCTATCCTATTCCCTAACTGGGAAAGTGGAATCACCTGATTTGAAAGTGGGATAACTTCTTCATCCCAACTCCTATGAGATTTATTCAACTTCCTGGTTATTCTCCACCACTTTATGTATCCAGATCAAGATTCTTACAAATGTATTCATCCTGGTTTGAATTGAACGACGAAGAAGCTGTCCTATTCCCAAACTGGGAAAATGGAATCACCTGATTTGAAAGTGGGATAACTTCTTCATCCAACCTCCTATGAGATTTATTCAACTTCCTGGTGATTCTTCACCACTTTATGTATCCAAATCAAGCATCTGACAAAGTGATTCATCCTGCTTTGATTGGAACGACGAAGAAGCTGTCCTATTCTCAAACTGGGAAACTGGAATCACCTGATTTGAAAGTGGGATAACTTCTTCATCCCAACTCCTATGAGATTTATTCAACTTCTTGGTGATTCTCCACCACTTTATGTATCCAAATCAAGCTTCTTACAAAGTGATTCATCCTGGTTTGATTGGAACGACGAAGAAGCTATCCTATTCCCTAACTGGGAAAGTGGAATCATCTGATTTGAAAGTGGGATAACTTCTTCATCCCAACTCCTATGAGATTTATTCAACTTCCTGGTGATTCTCCACCACATTATGTATCCAAATCAAGCATCTTACAAAGTGCTTCATCCTTCTTTGATTGGAACGACGAAGAAGCTGTCCTATTCTCAAACTGGGAAACTGGAATCACCTGATTTGAAAGTGGGATAACTTCTTCATCCCAACTCCTATGAGATTTATTCAACTTCATGGTGATTCTCCAACACTTTATGTATCCAAATCAAGCATCTGACAAAGTGATTCATCCTGCTTTGATTGGAACGACGAAGAAGCTGTCCTATTCCCTAACTGGGAAACTGGAATCATCTGATTTGAAAGTGGGATAACTTCTTCATCCAACCTCCTATGAGATATATTCAACTTCCTGGTGATTCTCCACCACTTTATGTATCCAAATCAAGCTTCTTACAAAGTCCTTCATCCTGCTTTGATTGGAACGACGAAGAAGCTGCCATATTCCCAAACTGGGAAACTGGAATCACCTGATTTGAAAGTGGGATAACTTCTTCATCCCAACTCCTATGAGATTTATTCAACTTCAAGGTGATTCTCCAACACTCTATGTATCCAAATCAAGCTTCTTACAAAGTGATTCAACCTGCTTTGATTGGAGCGACGAAGAAGCTTTCATATTCCCAAATTGGGAACTAGAATCACCTGATTTGAAAGTGGGATAACTTCTTCATCCCAACTCCTATGAGATTTATTCAACTTCCTGGTGATTCTCCACCACTTTATGTATCCAATTAAAGCTTCTTACAAAATGATTCATCATGTTTTGATTGGAACGACGAAGAAGCTGTCCTATTCCCTAACTGCGAAACTGGAATCACCTGAATTGAAAGTGGGATAACTTCTTCATCCAACCTCCTATGAGATTTATTCAACTTCCTGGTGATTCTTCACAACTTTATGTATCCAAATCAAGCTTCTTACAAAGATCTTCATCCTGCTTTGATTGGAACGACGAAGAAGCTGTCCTATTCCCAAACTGGAAACTGGAATCACCTGATTTGAAAGTCGGATAACTTCTTCATCCCAACTCCTATGAGATTTATTCAACTTCAAGGTGATTCTCCAACACTCTATGTATCCAAATCAAGCTTCTTACAAAGTGATTCAACCTGCTTTGATTGGAGCGACGAAGAAGCTTTTATATTCCCAAATTGGGAACTAGAATCACCTGATTTGAAAGTGGGATAACTTCTTCATCCCAACTCCTATGAGATTTATTCAACTTCCTGGTGATTCTCCACCACTTTATGTATCCAATTAAAGCTTCTTACAAAATGATTCATCATGTTTTGATTGGAACGACGAAGAAGCTGTCCTATTCCCTAACTGCGAAACTGGAATCACCTGAATTGAAAGTGGGATAACTTCTTCATCCAACCTCCTATGATATTTATTCAACTTCCTGATGATTCTTCACAACTTTATGTATACAAATCAAGCTTCTTACAAAGATCTTCATCCTGCTTTGATTGGAACGACGAAGAAGCTGTCCTATTCCCAAACTGGAAACTGGAATCACCTGATTTGAAAGTCGGATAACTTCTTCATCCCAACTCCTATGAGATATATTCAACTTCCTGGTGATTCTCCACCACTTTATGTATCCAAATCAAGCTTCTTACAAAGTGCTTCATCCTTCTTTGATTGGAACGACGAAGAAGCTATCTTAGTCTCAAACTGGGAAACTGGAATCAGCTGATTTGAAAGTGGGATAACTTCTTCATCCAACCTCCTATGAGATATATT
The DNA here is from genome assembly GCF_020379485.1 of Brassica napus. Taxonomy (NCBI): domain Eukaryota; kingdom Viridiplantae; phylum Streptophyta; class Magnoliopsida; order Brassicales; family Brassicaceae; genus Brassica; species Brassica napus. The sequence goes on from NC_063440.1 coordinate 6,083,627, forward strand.
CAACTTCCTGGTGATTCTCCACCACTTTATGTATCCAAATCAAACTTCTTACAAAGTCCTTCATCCTGCTTTGATTGGAACGACGAAGAAGCTGCCATATTCCCAAACTGGGACACTGGAATCACCTGATTTGAAAGTGGGATAACTTCTTCATCCCAACTCCTATGAGATTTATTCAACTTCATGGTGATTCTCCAACACTTTATGTATCCAAATCAAGCTTCTTAAAAAGTGATTCAACCTGCTTTGATTGGAACGACGAAGAAGCTGTCATATTCCCAAATTGGGAACTAGAATCACCTGATTTGAAAGTGGGATAACTTCTTCATCCCAACTCCTAATAGATTTATTCAACTTCCTGGTGATTCTCCACCACTTTATGTATCCAATTAAAGCTTCTTACAAAGTGATTCATCATGTTTTGATTGGAACGACGAAGAAGCTGTCCAATTCCCTAACTGCGAAACTGGAATCACCTGAATTGAAAGTGGGATAACTTCTTCATCCAACCTCCTATGATATTTATTCAACTTCCTGGTGATTCTTCACAACTTTATGTATCCAAATCAAGCTTCTTACAAAGATCTTCATCCTGCTTTGATTGGAACGACGAAGAAGCTGTCCTATTCCCAAATTGGAAACTGGAATCACCTGATTTGAAAGTGGGATAACTTCTTCATCCCAACTCCTATGAGATATATTCAACTTCCTGGTGATTCTCCACCACTTTATGTATCCAAATTAAGCTTCTTACAAAGTGCTTCATCCTTCTTTGATTGGAACGACGAAGAAGCTATCTTATTCTCAAACTGGGAAACTGGAATCAGCTGATTTGAAAGTGGGATAACTTCTTCATCCCAACTCCTATGAGATTTATTCAACTTCCTGGTGATTCTCCACCACTTTATGTATCCAAATCAAGTTTCTTTCAAAGTGATTCATCCGGGTTTGATTGGAACGACGAAGAAGCTGTCCTATTCCCTAACTGGGAAACTGGAATCACCTGATTTGAAACTGGACTAACTTCTTCATCCCTACTCCTATGATATTTATTCAACTTACTGGTGATTCTACAACACTTTATGTATCCCAATCAAGCTTCTTACAAATTGATTCATCCTGGTTTGATTGGAACGACGAAGAAGCTGTCCTATTCTCAAATTGGGAGCTAGAATCACCTGATTTGAAAGTGGGATAACTTCTTCATCCCAACTCCTATGAGATTTATTCAACTTCCTAGTGATTCTCCACCACTTTATGTATCCAATTAAAGCTTCTTACAAAGTGATTCATCCTGTTTTGATTGGAACGACGAAGAAGCTGTCTTATTCCCTAACTGCGAAACTGGAATCACCTGAATTGAAAGTGGGATAACTTCTTCATCCAACCTCCTATGAGATTTATTCAACTTCCTGGTGATTCTTCACAAATTTATGTATCCAAATCAAGCTTCTTACAAAGATCTTCATCCTGCTTTGATTGGAACGACGAAGAAGCTGTCCTATTCCCAAACTGGAAACTGGAATCACCTGATTTGAAAGTGGGATAACTTCTTCATCCCAACTCCTATGAGATATATTCAACTTCCTGGTGATTCTCCACCACTTTATGTATCCAAATCAAGCTTCGTACAAAGTGCTTCATCCTTCTTTGATTGGAACGACGAAGAAGCTATCTTATTCTCAAACTGGGAAACTGGAATCAGCTGATTTGAAAGTGGGATAACTTCTTCATCCCAACTCCTATGATATTTATTCAACTTCCTGGTGATTCTCCACCACTTTATGTATCCAAATCAAGTTTCTTTCAAAGTGATTCATCCGGGTTTGATTGGAACGACGAAGAAGCTGTCCTATTCCCCAACTGGGAAACTGGAATCACCTGATTTGAAAGTGGACTAACTTCTTCATCCCTACTCCTATGATATTTATTCAACTTACTGGTGATTCTACAACACTTTATGTATCCCAATCAAGCTTCTTACAAATTGATTCATCCTGGTTTGATTGGAACGACGAAGAAGATGTCCTATTCTCAAATTGGGAGCTAGAATCACCTGATTTGAAAGTGGGATAACTTCTTCATCCCAACTCCTATGAGATTTATTCAACTTCCTAGTGATTCTCCACCACTTTATGTATCCAATTAAAGCTTCTTACAAAGTGATTCATCCTGTTTTGATTGGAACGACGAAGAAGCTGTCCTATTCCCTAACTGCGAAACTGGAATCACCTGAATTGAAAGTGGGATAACTTCTTCATCCAACCTCCTATGAGATTTATTCAACTTCCTGGTGATTCTTCACAACTTTATGTATCCAAATCAAGATTCTTACAAAGATCTTCATCCTGCTTTGATTGGAACGACGAAGAAGCTGTCCTATTCCCTAACTGGGAAACTGGAATCACCTGATTTGAAAGTGGGATAACTTCTTCATCCCAACTCCTATGAGATATATTCAACTTCCTGGTGATTCTCCAGCACTTTATGTATCCAAATCAAGCTTCTTACAAAGTGCTTCATCCTTCTTTGATTGGAACGACGAAGAAGCTGTCTTATTCTCAAACTGGGAAACTGGAATCAGCTGATTTGAAAGTGAGATAACTTCTTCATCCCAACTCCTATGAGATTTATTCAACTTACTGGTGATTCTCCACCACTTTATGTATCCAAATCAAGTTTCTTACAAAGTGATTCATCCTGGTTTGATTGGAACGACGAAGAAGCTGTCCCATTCCCTAACTGGGAAACTGGAATCACCTGATTTGAAAGTGGACTAACTTCTTCATCCCTACTCCTATGAGATTTATTCAACTTACTGGTGATTCTACAACACTTTATGTATCTCAATCAAGCTTCTAACAAATTGATTCATCCTGGTTTGATTGGAACGGCGAAGAAGCTGTCCTATTCTCAAATTGGGAGCTAGAATCACCTGATTTCGGGCTGCGACTCAACTAGATTTTGCAGTCTTAGGTTGTTAGAACTAGGGATCTCGCCGACAGCTTTCATAGCCGAGGCTTCTACCTTGTTGTAACGCTCATATGCGAATTCGGAATAAGACATTTTTGCTCTTTTTACGATTTCTTGTTTTATTATTGTTCTCGTTTCGTGTTCTGATTGCATGGCATGTGGTATTAGTAGATATCCGGGACCTCTGGGAAACTAGGGTTCTCCCTTTCCTAATTTAAACATATATCGACAGTGCAAATTTTGGTTTCCACAGTTTGGCGCTAGTTTGGGCCCCCTCCCACATGTATGACTTCATCTTGTCGGGAACAATCATCGGGATCAGCCTATCATAGGCATGTCGAAGGAAAAGGTCTTCTAGGGTTAGAATATTGCCTTGGCGGCTGTAGAACTTGTGAGGTCTATTTATGGACGTCTTCCCCCCTCCCCCCCCCTTCCTCCTTAGGTTTAGAAACCTATATTTATAGTGCAGGTCGTGCCCCCTCCAAGGGTTTGGAAATATTCAATGTATCCTTAGATAATAGAATATTTCCAATTTTCTTAAGAACGGCCTATATATTGGAATACTTCCTTTTCTCTTGGATTTAAGAGGATCTCTTCGTGTCTAAGGCAGGAGAAACCATTCAACCTGGAAGCCAGAAGTCGGAACCCGGAGGCGGGACCCTGACCAGGGGGCAGGACCCTGGAAGCTGGAGTCGGGAACCTGGAACCCGGGGGAAGGAACCTGGAACCTGGAGTAATCTCTTCATGGAATATTTTTCCCCAACAGAAAGTTTGAGCACTCATGTGACGAAGCTAGAGATGCAGGTTGTTCGGACAGGAGAAGCTGTTAAGAGGCAGGAACCATAACAAAAAGGATAGAAGATGATGTGATGAGACACCACGTGAAAGCCATCCTTGGGGATGAATTATGGCAAGTGGTGAAGGAAGAGAAGCTGCAAGAAGGAGATTTCGAAGTAGAAAGTCTGATGAGTTTCCGCGGATCACATTGGTGTCGATCGACGCCAAGCCACGAACATCGATCGACATGTGTCATCCAAAATCGATCGACGTCCTCTCCTGGACATCGCTCGACAACACCTACGGAATCAATCGCATCTTGCAAAGCTGTGATGATCATGACTTGTGAGGAATTCGCAGCAAAACACCCACATCCGCCCAGCCCTGTTGATATACCTTGGATTTGACCCATTTTTATCCATGGTATATTATTATATTACTATATATATATCTATGTTTTCTACTCTTCTAGGTATGTTTTCAGGTTCAGGTGCATTTCGGAGTAAAGCTATGACTTTGGAGCATTTTGGAGCTTAAAGGACATTTCAATCGAGCTGACCAGGTAGAGGTCGACGAGAGGAAGAATAATCGATCGATGCGCATCAGTGCTGACGATCGATATCAGGAAATGCCTCGACATATGAAGATTAATATCGATCGATGTACACAAGTACCATCGATCGATGTCGAGACACCAGACGCGACATTTTGGATTCAGCAGACTTAAAGACCAAGGCCAAGCCAAATTACCAGAATGCCCTGACAAGTTTTTAACCTAGTAGAATATATACTGCCTAAGTTTTGACGACAGAGAGAGCTTTTCTTTTCTAGACCTAGTTTTGTTACAAGTTTCATTTGGAGAGAAGATCACTTGTGATTGGAACTCCTTGTTTCATTTTCTTATCATCTATTCTATGAGTTTCTATTTATCTATTGATATGAATTGCTTTGCTATGTCTGAGTAGTTCAATTGTTAGATCCAGGGTTCAGATAGGATTGTGGGATTAGCCCCAAACTATAGATCTGGCTTGTTGTGATATTCATGATAGATTTGTATTCATTGCTTGTTTTAGCCTAGCTAACTAGAACTTGATCATAGGATTGCATATTCAAGCACCCTTGTTATCCCATCCTGACTTCTATCTATCATATTAGGATTGCTAGAGAGGGCTAACCGCCAATTTAGAATCTTAGTAGAGCATTTCATACTCGCGCATAGGCCTGGCTAGAACCCGTCGATCGATGTCCTCAACTGACAATCGATCGATGTTGGCAAAAGTGTATCGGTCGACGTCTTAATAGACTATCGATCGACACTCTCTTGTGTCTGCATCTAACCGGTGAGACACAAGATCTAGTCTGTTAACCAGTGGTACATGCGACAGCTGATCACTGAGTTAAGCGAATGAGCTCTAATATATCATGCATGCAACAGTTAGGCATCTATAGGAATTATAATCTCCAACACCTGAATAGTGGCCCTGCATCTAATATCATTTCCAACCTAAGTTACATTTATCATTTACTCGCTAGTTACTATTGCTATTTTATTTAAAACATTACAACCTTTAGAATTAATAAACACTAGATTTAATTGTTCCCTAGCTCCTTGTGGATTCGATCCCTAAGTACTACATCTGAACCTCTTTTGATGAGAGTAACACTCCTTAGGGTAATTTGAGTGGTATCAAATTTGGCGCCGTTGCCGGGGAGCTTTGATCGCCATTAGATTTAGTTTTATTAATTCTTATTCTTTTCTTTACCTCCTTTTCTAACAATCTTTCTTTCTCTTGTCTTTTCAGGTGCATGCCCAGCGGTACCAGAAGCAACAAGGAGAAAGACTTGCTGTTCTCTGACGATCCTGCTCATTTGGAACGCACCATCCGTAGAGGTCAACGTTCCACATCGCTCGACGCAACCACTTCATCGTCGATCGATACACACAACCAACCGTCGACCGACACCAGACCGTCATCATCGATCGATCCCAATCGTTCGACAACGATCGATACTACACCGCGTACGTCGATCGATACCGTGTCGTCAAAAATGGTAAACATTATTATTCTAGCTCAGGATGAGAACAGAAACCTGTATGACCAGGCCGGTCATCTGCGTAATGCAACAGGTCAGAAAATAGATGCTCAGGGAACTGTAATCCCTGATGCTGATGCTACAGGAGCTGCTCAACCTGTAGATGAGGACGCTCTATCGAAACCACTGGCCGAATACAATCGCCCAGATGAGTACTATTCCAACAGATCAGCGATTCGACTTCCCGAGATCCAGAAGCAGAATTTCGAGCTGAAGCCTCAATACTACACTCTCGTGTCGCAGATACCCTACTCTGGGTTACCGCACGAGCATCCTATGGACCATTTGGAACGGTTCAAGGATCTAATCGCTGCCATTCGGATGGAAGGAGTCCCCGAAGATTACCTGCTGTGCAAGCTCTTCAGATACACGCTGAATGGAGAAGCGATGCATTGGCTTAGGCAGCAACCCACAGAATCTTTAACATCCTGGAGTGACATCAAGAATGCTTTCTTACGAAACTTCTTCGATGAAGGCTGGAGAGTCGTTCAAAGATGCGTGGATTAGATTTAGGTTTTTCCAGCGAGACTGTCCACACCACGGATTTAATGAAGTGCAGCTGCTAAGAACTTTCTTTCGAGGTCTCGCCTTACAGTATTAAATGGCTCTTGATACGGCGAGTGAAGGAAACTTCACTACTCGGAATCCGTTGGAAGCTGTGAGACTTATGGAAAACCTTGCTAAAAGCAGCACCAAAAACACTGACTCTGAACGGAAGAAGTCTGTAGCCTCTATCGGGAAGGAACAGATGAACGAAGTAAGAGCTAAGTTAGATATGGTGCACGAGCTTCTTAGGAAGCAAGTCTGTTCAGCTGAAGGAGAAGTAGCAGATACAGAAGAAGAAGAAGATGTGAACTACATCGGAGGTACCGGATTCCAGAAATTTGGAAACCAAGACGGAAACAGAAACTTCTTTGGAAATGGCCAAAGAAGTAACCAAAGTTCACAATTTCAAAAACCCTTCAACAACAGCAAGAGCTACTCGAACTCTTACTATCAAAATCCACCACCCCAGACTTAGGAAAGCAAGATCGAAGAAATACTTGATCGAGTACTGTTGGGACAACAACAAATCACCGTGGATTTCAACGGTAAGATAGACTCTGGCTACAACAATCTGAACACCAAAATCGAGACCTTAGGGACTCAGGTGAGAAAACTTGAAACCCAAGTAATTCAGACGGGCGAGACTATTAAGAGGCAAGAAGCTTTCGCTAGAGAGGCAGGAGCCGACAAAGGGAAACACCACGTAAATGCCATCATAGATGACGAATTCTGGCAAGTGGTGAGAAATGAAAACCTTGAGGAAGGAGATTTCAAAATCGAAAGCTCCATGAGTCTCGGCGGATCCCAATGGTTTCGACCGATGTCGATGAACTCGCATCGATCGACAGACCATGATGAAGATCGATGGACGGATTACTCCAGTCATCGATCGACGTCGTCTGCCAATTCAACTGAAAGCAATGCGGTTCGAATTCTAACTCATGAAGAATTCGCAGCTAAGCATCCTCACCCACCCTCCCCTTTCTATGAAAAAATCGATCGATCGGTGAACTCAACCATCGATCGACAGAGTGAGTCCGACGTCGATCGTCACAACACACCTCCCATCGATCGACAGGCACCTCTGACATACCGAGTGCGGTTACCCTCAATCGATAATGATTACATCAATGCACTCAGACCACCACCTAAACCATTAGCAAACCCACCCGAACCAAAACCCAACCCTTTAAATAGTTCAACAGAATCTGTTCAAGAAGAACAAGAATCTGAAGGGAGAAGGTTAAGGAAAAGAAAGGAGAAGATTCCTAAAAACCTTAAGAGGGAAGCTAACGATAAGGAGATGGATGGTTTCACTAAACGAGTCCTCAGAATCCCAATCGAAAAACCTTTTGATGAAGCTTACTTCACACACCGGTTGTGGATGTTCTTCAGAGAAACAAAGGTAACTGAGGAGGACATTAGGAGAATGTTTCATCAAGTCAGAGGAAAGATGAAACACAGGATCACATTGACGAAGAAGAGTGATCCTGGGAAGTTTGCAATACCATGCATAGTCAAGGGTGTTGAATTTCCCCATTCAATGTGTGACACAGGAGCATCGGTTAGTATCCTCCCTAGGATCATGGCAGACCAGCTTGGTTTGACCATCGAACCCTCAACAGAATCCTTCACCTTCGTGGATCTTTCAGAGAAACGATCCGGAGGCATCATAAGAGATCTGGAGGTACTGATTGGTAATGCCCTTGTCCCTGTAGATTTTCATGTCTTAGACATCGAGCTTAACTGGAACTCTTCACTTCTGCTTGGAAGATCTTTCCTAGCTACAGTAGGAGCTGTATGTGACATGAACAAAAACAAATTGTGTCTAACGCTCATAAACCCAAACATCCACTACGATCCCATCCGACCTAAGAGAAAGGTAATTAATCATGTGGATTATGGGAAAGAACTTGGCTTCATTGGCGCATGCCATTGTGGAGCAGAGTATGAATCGGAGTACGAAACAGAGTACTCGGAATCGATCGACACCCCAACCTTTCCATCGATCGATTCCAATGTGTCAATGGTGACCGATGACCACAACACGTCACTCGACGTAATGCACCCACTTGACCATTTCGCTTCACCTAATCATTGTTACCAACATTTTGCCTTCCAACCTCCAACCAGGAGAGGACATGATGATTATTCCATAGGCAGTTGGGCAGACAGTGGTTTCCATGAAAGTTTTGCAGTTGACACTGTAATTACTTCACCTCATGAGGAACATACCGAGGAATACGATGAGGATTACTGGAAAGAACGTGCAATAGAAATGTCTTTGCAGGATGAAAGACTTGAAATACACAAGTTCACCAACACGTTTCCAACATCGTTCGACGCTGTGCACTCCACATCGGTCGATACCCACCCTCGTCCAGCAAAACAACCGCTCACATCGATCGACACACCGAAAGGAACATCGATCGATATTCGCGCCGCAGCGAAAATTCAGGAGCAGGAGAATATTCCCTCCCTAACTAGGTTTACAGATACCTATATAAATCGTTTTGCACCTCCGAAACCACCTACACACATCAGAGCAAACACACAAGCAAATAAGATGAACACTCTTCCTTCTACATCAACAGAAAAATCCATGAAGAGCAATCATCTCAAGAACACAAGTTCTGCAGAAATTACTCTGCCATCGATGTAACTGTATCTACATCGATCGATACTACTCTAAACCCTAATCTCTCTATTTCTAAAATGAATAATTATGCAAACATTGATTACGGTTTTCTAACACCTGATGAATTTGGTATTTTCAGGGATCCAGATGGCAACGCACGTGCAATGGATGGAAGGATTTTACAAGTGTCCAGAGAGGACATAGCAGACATCCTTCAAGTAGCCAATGGACCTGACAACCTGTTCTCACAGCAACGTGGCACTCCAGACGTCATTCTAACAGATCCTAACAACCACGCAGGAGTCGCCACAACAGAGATCAACACAGATCTATCACGCCAACCAAAAGGGCAAGCATCGATCGACGGTACAACGGAGACATCGATCGCCAGGGTAACACCAACGTCGATCGATATGGATGATCCGACGTCGATCGACAGACGCTATGAATGTGGGAGCCGCGCTTTCGACATGTATGGAGCCAGAAAGTTCACTTGGGAACAAAGGGACGAATATGGAGTCTACAGAGATGAGCGTGGACACGCACGAAGCGCAGCTGGTGAGATGATACCTGTCACAAAGGACAACATCAGGAAAATACTGGAAAGAGCATCTCTTTTTGAAGAGAGCCACATCTGTCTTCCAGAACATGCCACTTCCTTCACACTCACAAGACTGGCACCAGAACTCTACACCAAACAAGAAATCGATGAAATGGTGTTTGGTATTTGTGGAGCTCAGGAGAAACTGGGAGAGGAGCTCAAAACACTGGTAGATGAAACACATCAGCCTTTGGATAGAGGCTACAATGAGCTTTTCAGATGTATGGCAGAAATGAGGACAAAAATTGAAATTTACGTCAGCAACTTGAGAAGGAAGCTACGACCTCAGCATCGATCGACGCACCATCGATCGACGTCAGTCTTCCTACAGCTAAGATCCTTGCAGAACCGCGATGTTCAACACAACACAGGGATGAATGGGAAGTCTCATACATCGACACGAGGATAAACGACGTTTACTGCCCTCTCAACAACAACGTGGACTGGCTAAGCACTAAAATCGAGCTACTACAGCAAGATCTGGACACCATTCGCAAGAAGGACCAACATCCAGCCACATCGATCGACATGTGCACCTTCACATCGCTCGACGCCAAAGTCTCAGCAATGAATGAGAGGCTGAGGACTTACGAGGATATGCATGACCGTTTTATATCACCAGTCATGATAGATTTAAACAAATTGTCTAGTCAATTACTTGATGCCCAAAAGGATATTGAGAACATTACTAATCAAAGTTTTTTGCAGGAAAAATCAGCATCGATCGACAGGCTAAGAGGACCCTGGATCGATGGCAAGAAACCTGTGGAGTTACTTCCTTACACAGCAGCAGAGGTTGACAAGATCACATCCAAGATCTACACTGCTCTAGACACCATGGAGGAACGACTTGACAAACGCTGCGATGACATCTACTTTCCATTCGACAACAAAATCAGTGGACTAGACAACCACGCAGAATGGCTACAGAAAGAAGTCAAAGCCATTCAGAGGCAACTCGCAGCTCAACATCAGATATCAGCATCGATCGACAGGACAAAAGCAAAATCGATCGACGGCAACTCAACGAGATCGACCAACAAACACGTAATCGCATCGATCGACGCCGAGTCTATACCAATCGGCGAGCAGCTGATACACAAGACAGTAGAGTCAATGCAAAAGGAACTGACAGATCTTTCAGCATACGCCTATGACAACATAGGCTGGCACCAGGTCAGCATTGACAACATTCAAGAAAGGCTACAGAACATCTCCAATGTACTTCGGAAGATGGATGACAAATGGACAAGAAATGATGAGGCCACAAGAAGTTTCATTGCATCTTGGTCCAGAATGCGCAGAGATGACGTGGATGCTTGCTTTCCAACAAGCAACTGCTTCTCCACTCAATAGCCAATCACTACCACAGTCAAGCTAAATGACTATAACCAAGCGCTGAGTGGGAGGCAACCCACTATTAGGTATTTTACTTCGGTTTTCTAGCTAGCACTTAATTTCTTTCGTTTTATCTCTTTCAGATTTAGGAGAACCAAGAAGGAGGACTTGAATATCGACCGACGACGAGACGTCGACATCGTTCGACATAGGCAACCACACGACGATCGATGTAACACTTACCCATCGATCGATATTTAATCCGGTCAGATGTATCTTACCTACTTGTTACATTTCGTACATCATATACATTTCATCATAACTCCGGCTGAGTTACACTGGGACAGTGTAATTTAAGTCTGGGGGGAGATTTACTGATATAATTTATTTTATTCTTACGTAAAAAGGAATTTCAAATAAATTATGCTTAGCTATCGAAAATAGTGACTATAATCTTATATTGATTTAAACATGAATATCTAACCAATCTTTAGCACCATTTTAGATTTACTGATTGCAGATAGCACTAAAGATGCTAAAGCAGATCAACCTATCAACTACACACTTGCCTTGAACCGTATGAAGTAACCAAAGCTGATTTCCAACACTAAACCTGAGATAACCGCTTGTCTTGGGGGGATCGGATTCTTCAGATAGGTCTGGAAGGTAACGCCTGGTTTAGATTATTTATCACATTTTCTCTCTCTAGATTTCGACCCTAGATTAGTTATAGAGTATTAAAAAAATAATAATAAAAAAAAAATAATAATAATAAGTAAGATCTATTGTTTAATTAGGATGAGTCTGAACAGGACTTGGTGGCTAAAACCATTAAGGCTTGATTCATAAAGACTCAAATAAAAGAGTTCGAAACGGAACTTGGAGGCGGCAATCTTCAAGGCTCGCTTTCGCAAAGAACTCTTGGATATAGGTCAAAAAAGAAGTGAACAGAACTTGGTGGCAACCACCATTAAGTTTTGATTCATGGAAGCCTGTCCAATCTTGGTCACTGATCCTGCAATGGAAGCAGACTTTGACTCAAGAGAGAAATTGAGAGAGAGAGAAATTAGGAACTAACTTTTACCTGCAGCTCCAGATACCTGTCTGAAATCCTTGCATCCTGTGATCGATACTCCCAAGGTAAAGCATTCACTTTATATTTATGCTAAGAAATGAAATCAGTAGAGGGGATGTCAGACGTGAATTGATGAGTTGTGTTATGTTAGAAATGGTTGCTAAGCTAGGATATTGCATAGTGTGCTTTTGTGATTAGGACTTTTTAAATGTGGTTGCAAAATTGTTGAGGAAAGATTTCTATGTTTTTAAAATCTTAAGTTCCCAAATATTTTCAAACCTCTTTCAGAGAGACTGCCTGTATGTTTTGCTTGAGGACAAGCAAAAGGGTAAGTCTGGGGGAGTTGATATACCTTGGATTTGACCCATTTCCCCTTCCAGGCACGTCATGAGTGGTTCGGAGAATCTCCATTTGTAAATTTCGCCGTCCACTGTCACGTAGCATGCGGCCTGTGTTCAGACATTGCGAGCTGCCCATTTTTCGGCGGGCAGTTGCCCGTCGACAATGTAGTCTCGAATCGTCTGAAGCCATGGGGTATCACAGCCGTAATCAGATTGCTCCGATGGTGGTTGTAGCGTAATTTCTTCTTCCACGTCATCTTGACCTTCTATGAGATTGACGATGATTGGTGGTCCGATGCTTGGATGTTCGATGAACTCGACTGGAATTACCCTTTTAAGTCCTGGGTCGGAACTTGATGCTAGGGCCGCGAGGGTGTCTGCCTGGACGTTCGGGGAATTCGCGTAAGGGCAAAACAGTCGAAGTCTTGAGCTAGACCTTGGACCAGTTTGAGGTACGCGTCCATCCGTTCGTCTCTGGCTTCGTACTCTCCGCTGAATTGACTGGCCAATAACTGGGAGTCGCAGTAAGCGTGGAGATTACGTATTTTTAAGCCGTGAGCCAAACGCAGTCCTGCGATTAGTGCTTCGTATTCGGCCTCGTTGTTCGAGGCGTGGAATTCCAGCCTGAACGATTGTTCCAAGATCTCGCTCGTTGGAGATGTGAGACGGATTCCGATACCCGATCCCTGCTTGGATGAGGATCCGTCGACGTGGAGGAGCCAGGTGGAATTTGGTTCCTTATTGGTTATTGTTCCCGTTGGAAGTTCGACCAAGAAGTCTGCGAGCACTTGTGACTTTGCGCTCGTCCTTGGTCGATACTCGATGTCGTACTCGCTCAACTCGACCGCCCACTTGGCCAGTCGGCCCGATTGACTTGGGCTATGCAAAATTGTCCGTAGGGGAAAATTCATGAGGATGACGATTGTGTGGGATTGGAAATATGGTCTTAGTTTTCGGGCCGATGTTACGACCGCGCATGCCAATTTTTCCATCAATGGGTACCTAGATTCGGCATCTAGCAAGGTTTTGCTTATGTAGAAAATAGGTTTCTGCTCCCCGCGTTCTTCCCTGATCAGGACTCCACTTACGGCCGTTGCTGACACAGCGATGTATAAGAATAAAGGCTCCCTTTCTACGGGTTTTGCGAGGACTGGAGGAGTAGCTAAATAACGCTTCAGCTGTTGGAAGGCGTTTTCGCACTCTTCCGACCATTCGAATTTTTTATTTCCTCGCAGGACGTCGTAGAAAGGTAGGAACTTGTCTGTTGATCGTGAAATAAATCGGTTAAGCGCTGCGATCCTGCCAGTCAACCTCTGGACTTCCCGCTTATTCTTGGGAGAAGCCATCTCGATTAGTGCGTTGATCTGTTTTTGATTTGCTTTGATGCCGCGATATGTGGCCAAGTAGCCGAGGAATTCCCCTGACGCCATGGCGAATCTACATTTTGTCGGGTTGAGCTTCATGTTATGGGAATTTAATTGCGCAAAACACTCTTCGAGATGTGACACGTGATCTTTTGCTTTGAGGGATTTGACGAGCATGTCGTCGATATAAACCTCCATCGTTTTTCCGAGTTGTTTAGAGAACATTCGGTTTACGAGTCGTTGGTAAGTTGCGCCGGCGTTTTTGAGGCCGAAGGGCATTACCTTATAGCAATAAGTTCCGCGATCGGTAATGAACGCAGTCTTCTCGCGATCGTCGGGATTCATCCTAATTTGATTATAACCTGAGAAGGCATCCATGAAGGATAAAAGTTCGTTGTCCGCTGTTGCTTCTACCAATCGATCGATATGTGGTAGAGGGAAGCTATCCTTTGGACATGTTTTGTTTAGGTCGGTAAAATCCACGCAAACTCGCCACTTCCCGTTCTTATTTTTTACTACTACGGGGTTGGCGAGCCAGTCTGGGTATCTTACTTCTGTTATCGACCCAACCTTAAGCAATTTTTCGACCTCATCGTTTACTGCAGCAGCACGTTCGGGTCCTAGCTTCTGTCTTTTTTGTTTGACGGGTTTGAATGTTGGATCGATATTCAGCTCGTGACATGTTATGTTAATGTCGATTCCCGGCATATCTTTCGCAGCCCATGCGAAAGTATTGAGGTTCTTTTTAAGACAAGCTATGAGTTTTGTCCTTAAAGGCTCGCGGAGATTGGCTCCAATCTCGACGCAGCGTTCCGGGAAGGCTTCGTCGAGACAGATCGTTACCACGGGCTCGCAAGTTGGCTCGCGTTTTTCGTCTAGTGCTACGATGCTGCGAGATTGCCAGAAAAGTTCTGCTGAATCCTGACCTCACGTATCTTTGCTGGAGGTCTTTTTCTCCACTTTTCTAGGAGTGATCTCGAGGATCGGTCTCTTTCGTTTTATTTCTGCGGCGAAACAAACCTGTGAAACTCTCGGATTTCCCCATATTACCTCGACTCCGTTAGGGGTCGGGAACTTGAGGCAAAGATGGTACGTTGATGGGATTGCGCGCATGGTGTTCCCTTGATAACGTTCCAAGATGCGGGACGGTCAACGACTAGAAACTCTGTGACGTTCGTCACGGTTCCGACTTTGACAGCGAGATTAATCGATCCATAGGCCATGGTTGTTTCCCCCGAAAGTCCCAGCAGTGGGCTTGGGCATTTCGTGACTTCGGATTGATTGATCCCCATCTTTTCGAGAGTGTCTTTGAAGATGATATCGGCCGAACTTCCGGTATCGATTAGTACCCTAGCGACGTCGATATCTCGAATCATCAACTCGATAACAAAGAGATCGTTTCGAGGTTTGGCTAGATCGATCGTTGCTCCCCCCTTGAATGAGATGACGTTGGCGCACGTCGAATCTTGCATACCGTTCCTGATCGTTGGGTGGCTTTTGCGGGTTAGATTGATCAGCGTTTACAACAAGGTATAAGCCTGGGCTCGAGAGCTGTCGGCGAGATTCCTAGTTCTAGCAACCCTAAGACGGCTAAACAAGGTATAAGCCTGGGCTCTCTTATGCTCCTCGCCTAGGACTCCTTATATACTAGCTCCAATGTTGGTTTACGCTTTTACTCTTCTGCCCTTAAGCCGTCATAGCATAAAAATGGAGATATTCCATTTTTCCCGATCTTCACAATTATCTTCAAAACTTCCGTATTTATCCGCGGAAACTTGACATTTATCCTTCCTTGTGAACCAAGCGTAAACCGTGCTGTGATTTACGGGCTTTTGGTTAAGAAATTGTAGGATGGGCCTCGAGTCGTGTTTTAGGTCCCTTTGGGCCGTCTTCTGACTCGACACGTTTACTACGAGTTCTTTCGATAAAGAACAAACTTTCCACGGTTTTTAATTCGCAAAGTCTGATCGATGATTTAGAATAGCGGAAAGCATAGACTGAGCTTGCTACGGTCTTCGGGAGATAGCATTTGAAGGTTCGACGAGAATGCATGGACTGGTGTTGTATCAATGTTCGGAAGAACTTGGTCGTTATGCAACGACCGAGCTTTGGCTCAAGCCCGGTCGCTACATAGCGACCGAGCTTTGGCTCGAGCTCGGTCGCGTAGCGACCGAGCTTGGCTGAGCTCCGTCGCTACGTAGCGACCGAGCGAGACGGACGCTCGGTCGCTACGTAGCGACCGAGCTTGGCTCGGACTCGGTCGCTACATAGCGACCGAGGGAGACGAATGCTCGGTCGCTACATAGCGACCGAGCTTGGCTGAGCTCGGTCGCTACGTAGCGACTGAGCTTGCGTAAACCTTTTTCGTAAGAAAGAATCTATTTTGGAAAGTATTCATCGGGGAAATTCTTATTTTCTTCCTCGGACGTTTTGAATGTTAAATTTGTCGCAACCGTTTTTGACCCCAACATTCCCAAACTGCAAAACTGGAATCACCTGATTTAAAAGCGGGATAACTTCTTCATCCCAACTCCTATGAGATTTATTCAACTTCCTAGTGATTCTCCACCACTTTATGTATCCAATTAAAGCTTCTTACAAAGTGATTCATCCTGTTTTGATTGGAGCGACGAAGAAGCTGACCTATTCCCTAACTGCGAAACTGGAATCACCTGAATTGAAAGTGGGATAACTTCTTCATCCAACCTCCTATGAGATTTATTCAACTTCCTGGTGATTCTTCACAACCTTATGTATCCAAATCAAGCTTCTTACAAAGATCTTCATCCTGCTTTGATTGGAACGACGAAGAAGCTGTCCTATTCCCAAACTGGGAAACTGGAATCACCTGATTTGAAAGTGGGATAACTTCTTCATCCCAACTCCTATGAGATATATTCAACTTCCTGGTGATTCTCCACCACTTTATGTATCCAAATCAAGCTTCTTACAAAGTGCTTCATCCTGCTTTGATTGGAACGACGAAGAAGCTGTCTTATTCTCAAACTGGGAAACTGGAATCAGCTGATTTGAAAGTGGGATAACTTCTTCATCCCAACTCCTATGAGATATATTCAACTTCCTGGTGATTCTCCACCACTTTATGTATCCAAATCAAGTTTCTTACAAAGTGCTTCATCCTGGTTTGATTGGAACGACGAAGAAGCTGTCCTATTCCCTAACTGGGAAACTGGAATCACCTGATTTGAAAGTGGACTAACTTCTTCATCCCTACTCCTATGAGATTTATTCAACTTACTGGTGATTCTACAACACTTTATGTATCCAAATCAAGTTCTTACAAAGTGATTCATCCTGGTTTGATTGGAATGACGAAGAAGCTGTCCTATTCCCTAACTGGGAAACTGGAATCACCTTATTTGAAAGTGGACTAACTTCTTCATCCCTACTCCTATGAGATTTATTCAACTTACTGGTGATTCTACAACACTTTATGTATCCCAATCAAGCTTCTAACAAATTGATTCATCCTGGTTTGATTAGAACGACGAAGAAGCTGTCCTATTCTCAAATTGGGAGCTAGAATCACCTGATTTGAAAGTGGGATAACTTCTTCATCCCTACTCCTATGAGATTTATTCAACTTACTGGTGATTCTACAACACTTTATGTATCCCAACCAAGCTTCTAACAAATTGATTCATCCTGGTTTGATTGGAACGACGAAGAAGCTGTCATATTCTCAAATTGGGAGCTAGAATCACCTGATTTGAAAGTGGGATAACTTCTTCATCCCAACTCCTATGAGATTTATTCAACTTCCTGGTGATTCTCCACCACTTTATGTATCCAAATCAAGCTTCTTACAAAGTCCTTTGTTGGGGTCAAAAACGGTTACGACGGAATTACCACCCGAAAATCCTCGGAGATCGTATTTCCAAAAGAGATAGTAAAAGGAGAGATGTAATTTTCGTAAAAATAACCAATACGAAGCTTTTACGAAGAAGTATCCTTTGGGATTCAAACCAAACCTGAACCAAGCTCGGTCGCTACGTAGCGACCGAGCGCTCGTCCCGCTCGGTCGCTACGTAGCGACCGAGCTCGATTCAAAGCTCGGTCGCTACGTAGCGACCGAGCGATCGTCCCGCTCGGTCGCTACGTAGCGACCGAGCGATCGTCCCGCTCGGTCGCTACGTAGCGACCGAGCACTCGTCTCGCTCGGTCGCTACGTAGCGACCGGGCTCGAGCCAAAGTTCGGTCGCTGTGTAGCGATTGAACCTTTCCGAACATCGATACGACACCAGTCCTTGCATTCTCGTCAAACCTTCGAATGCTATCTCCCGAAGACCGTAGCGAGCTCAGTCCATGTTTCCCGCTATTCTAATTCATCGATCAAAGTTCGCGAATTAGAAACCGCGGAAAACTCGTAGTAAACGTGTCGAGTCGGAAGACGGCCCAAAGGGACCTAAAACACGACTCGAGGCCCATCCTACGATTTTTCCTAACCAAAAGCCCGTGAACCACAGCATGGTTCACGCTTGGCCCACGAGGAAGGATAAATGTCAAGTTTCCGCGGATAAATACGGAAGTTTTGAAGATAAATGTGATGATCGGGAAAAATGGAATATCTCCATTTTTATGCTATGACGGCTTAAGGGCAGAAGAGTAAAAGCGTAAACCAACCTTGGAGCTAGTATATAAGGAGTCCTAGACAAGGAGCTGGGGAGAGAACTTTTTCAGAGCAAACTTAGCACTTAGAGCAATTTAGGCAATTTTCCGTTTTTGTTATTTCGAGCTGCGACTCAATTAGGTTTAGCCGTCTTAGGGTTGCTAGAACTAGGAATCTCGCCGACAGCTCTCGAGCCCAGGCTTATACCTTGTTGTAACGCTCATACGCAGATTCGGAATAAGATCTATTTTGCTCTCTTTTCGATTTCTTATTTTTATTGTTGTTGTGCTCGTGTTCTTATTGCTTGACGTGTGGTAATTAACAGATATCCGGGTCCTCTGGGAAATTAGGGTTTTCCTAGTTTCCTTATTTAAACGGAAATCGACGGTGTGAATTTCGGTTCCCACATCCTTCATCTTGCTTTGTTTGGAACGACGAAGAAGCTGCCCTATTCCCAAACTGGGAAACTGGAATCACCTGATTTGAAAGTGGGATAACTTCCTCATCCCAAATCCTATGAGATTTATTCAACTTCCTGGTGATTCTCCACCCCTTTATGTGTCCAAATTAAGCTTCTTACAAAGTGATTCATCCTGGTTTGACTGGAACGACGAAGAAGCTGTCCTATTCCCTAACTGGGAAACTGGAATCACCTGAATTGAAAGTGGGATAACTTCTTCATCCCAACTCTTATGAGGTTTATTCAACTTCCTGGTGATTCTCCACCACTTTATGTATCCAAATCAAGCTTCTCACAAAGTGATTCATCCTGCTTTGATTGGAACGACGAAGAAGCTTTCATATTCCCTAACTGGGAAACTGGAATCACCTTATTTAAAAGTGGGATAACTTCTTCATCCCAACTCCTATGAGATATATTCAACTTCCTGGTGATTCTCCACCACTTTATGTATCCAAATCAAGCTTCTTACAAAGTGATTCATCCTGCATTGATTGGAACGACGAAGAAGCTGTCCTATTCCCTAACTGGGAAACTGGAATCACCTGAATTGAAAGTGGGATAACTTCTTCATCCAACCTCCTATGAGATTTATTCAACTTCCTGTTGATTCTTCACCACTTTATGTATCCAAATCAAGCTTCTTACAAAGATCTTCATCCTGCTTTGATTGGAACGACGAAGAAGCTGTCCTATTCCCAAACTGGGAAACTGGAATCACCTGATTTGAAAGTGGGATAACTTCTTCATCCAACCTCCTATGAGATATATTCAACTTCCTGGTGATTCTCCACCACTTTATTTATCCAAATCAAGCTTCTTACAAAGTGCTTCATCCTTCTTTGATTGGAACGACGAAGAAGCTGTCCTATTCTCAAACTGGAAAACTGGAATCAGCTGATTTGAAAGTGGGAAAACTTCTTCATCCCAACTCCTATGAGATTTATTCAACTTCCTGGTGATTCTCCACCCCTTTATGTATTCAAATTAAGCTTCTTAGAAAGTGATTCATCCTGGTTTGATTGGAACGACGAAGAAGCTGTCCTATTCCCTAACTGGGAAACTGAAATCACCTGAATTGAAAGTGGGATAACTTCTTCATACCAACTCTTATGAGATTTATTCAACTTCCTGGTGATTCTCCACCACTTTATGTATTTAAATCAAGATTCTTACAAAGTGATTCATCCTGGTTTGATTGGAACGACGAAGAAGCTGTCCTATTCCCTAACTAGGAAACTGGAATCATCTGATTTAAAAGTGGGATAACTTCTTCATCCAACTCCTATGAGATTTATTCAACTTCCTGGTGATTCTTCGCCACTTTATGTATCCAAATCAAGCTTTCTTACAAAGTGATTCATCCTGTTTTGATTGGAACGACGAAGAAGCTGTCCTATTCCCTAACTTGGAAACTGGAATCACCTGAATTGAAAGTGGGATAACTTCTTCATCCAACTCCTATGAGATTTATTCAACTTCCTGGTGATTCTTCACCACTTTATGTATCCAAATCAAGCTTCTTACAAAGATCTTCATCGTGCTTTGATTGGAACGACAAAGAAGCTGTCCAATTCCCAAACTGGGAAACTGGAATCACCTGATTTGAAAGTGGGATAACTTCTTCATCCCAACTCCTATGAGATATATTCAACTTCCTGGTGATTCTACACCACTTTATGTATCCAAATTAAGCTTCTTACAAAGTGCTTCATCCTTCTTTGATTGGAACGACGAAGAAGTTGTCCTATTCTCAAACTGGAAAACTGGAATTAGCTGATTTGAAAGTGGGATAACTTCTTCATCCCAACTCCTATGAGATTTATTCAACTCCCTGGTGATTCTCCACCACTTTATGTACCAAATCAAGTTTCTTACAAAGTGATTCATCCTGGTTTGATTGGAACGACGAAGAAGCTGTCCTATTCCCTAACTGGGAAACTGGAATCACCTGATTTGAAAGTGGACTAACTTCTTCATCCCTACTCCTATGAGATTTATTCAACTTACTAATGATTCTACAACACTTTATGTATTCAAATTAAGCTTCTTACAAAGTGATTCATCCTGGTTTGATTGGAACGACGAAGAGGCTGTCCTATTCCCTAACTGGGAAACTGGAATCACCTGAATTGAAAGTGGGATAACTTCTTCATCCCAACTCTTATGAGGTTTATTCAACTTCCTGGTGATTCTCCACCACTTTATGTATCCAAATCAAGCTTCTCACAAAGTGATTCATCCTGCTTTGATTGGAACGACGAAGAAGCTTTCATATTCCCTAACTGGGAAACTGGAATCACCTTATTTAAAAGTGGGATAACTTCTTCATCCCAACTCCTATGAGATATATTCAACTTCCTGGTGATTCTCCACCACTTTATGTATCCAAATCAAGCTTCTTACAAAGTGATTCATCCTGCATTGATTGGAACGACGAAGAAGCTGTCCTATTCCCTAACTGGGAAACTGGAATCACCTGAATTGAAAGTGGGATAACTTCTTCATCCAACCTCCTATGAGATTTATTCAACTTCCTGTTGATTCTTCACCACTTTATGTATCCAAATCAAGCTTCTTACAAAGATCTTCATCCTGCTTTGATTGGAACGACGAAGAAGCTGTCCTATTCCCAAACTGGGAAACTGGAATCACCTGATTTGAAAGTGGGATAACTTCTTCATCCAACCTCCTATGAGATATATTCAACTTCCTGGTGATTCTCCACCACTTTATTTATCCAAATCAAGCTTCTTACAAAGTGCTTCATCCTTCTTTGATTGGAACGACGAAGAAGCTGTCCTATTCTCAAACTGGAAAACTGGAATCAGCTGATTTGAAAGTGGGAAAACTTCTTCATCCCAACTCCTATGAGATTTATTCAACTTCCTGGTGATTCTCCACCCCTTTATGTATTCAAATTAAGCTTCTTACAAAGTGATTCATCCTGGTTTGATTGGAACGACGAAGAAGCTGTCCTATTCCCTAACTGGGAAACTGAAATCACCTGAATTGAAAGTGGGATAACTTCTTCATACCAACTCCTATGAGATTTATTCAACTTCCTGGTGATTCTCCACCACTTTATGTATTTAAATCAAGATTCTTACAAAGTGATTCATCCTGGTTTGATTGGAACGACGAAGAAGCTGTCCTATTCCCTAACTAGGAAACTGGAATCACCTGATTTAAAAGTGGGATAACTTCTTCATCCAACCTCCTATGAGATTTATTCAACTTCCTGGTGATTCTTCGCCACTTTATGTATCCAAATCAAGCTTCTTTACAAAGTGATTCATCCTGTTTTGATTGGAACGACGAAGAAGCTGTCCTATTCCCTAACTTGGAAACTGGAATCACCTGAATTGAAAGTGGGATAACTTCTTCATCCAACCTCCTATGAGATTTATTCAACTTCCTGGTGATTCTTCACCACTTTATGTATCCAAATCAAGCTTCTTACAAAGATCTTCATCGTGCTTTGATTGGAACGACAAAGAAGCTGTCCAATTCCCAAACTGGGAAACTGGAATCACCTGATTTGAAAGTGGGATAACTTCTTCATCCCAACTCCTATGAGATATATTCAACTTCCTGGTGATTCTACACCACTTTATGTATCCAAATTAAGCTTCTTACAAAGTGCTTCATCCTTCTTTGATTGGAACGACGAAGAAGTTGTCCTATTCTCAAACTGGGAAACTGGAATCAGCTGATTTGAAAGTGGGATAACTTCTTCATCCCAACTCCTATGAGATTTATTCAACTTCCTGGTGATTCTCCACCACTTTATGTACCAAATCAAGTTTCTTACAAAGTGATTCATCCTGGTTTGATTGGAACGACGAAGAAGCTGTCCTATTCCCTAACTGGGAAACTGGAATCACCTGATTTGAAAGTGGACTAACTTCTTCATCCCTACTCCTATGAGATTTATTCAACTTACTAATGATTCTACAACACTTTATGTATTCCAATCAAGCTTCTTACAAATTGATTCATCCTGGTTTGATTGGAATGACGAAGAAGCTGTCCTATTCCCAAATTGGGAACTAGAATCACCTGATTTGAAAGTGGGATAACTTCTTCATCCCAACTCCTATGAGATTTATTCAACTTCCTGGTGATTCTCCACCACTTTATGTATCCAAATCAAGCTTCTTACAAAGTCCTTCATCTTGCTTTGTTTGGAACGACGAAGAAGCTGCCCTATTCCCAAACTGGGAAACTGGAATCACCTGATTTGAAAGTGGGATAACTTCCTCATCCCAACTCCTATGAGATTTATTCAACTTCCTGGTGATTCTCCACCACTTTATGTATCCAAATCAAGCTTCTTACAAAGATCTTCATCCTGCTTTGATTGGAACGACGAAGAAGCTGTCCTATTCCCAAACTGGGAAACTGGAATCACCTGATTTGAAAGTGGGATAACTTCTTCATCCAACCTCCTATGAGATTTATTCAACTTCCTGGTGATTCTCCACCACTTTATGTATCCAAATCAAGCTTCTTACAAAGTGCTTCATCCTTCTTTGATTGGAACGACGAAGAAGCTGTCCTATTCTCAAACTGGGAAACTGGAATCACCTGATTTGAAAGTGGGATAACTTCTTCATCCCAACTCCTATGAGATTTATTCAACTTCCTGGTGATTCTCCACCCCTTTATGTATCCAAATCAAGCTTCTTACAAAGTGATTCATCCTGGTTTGATTGGAACGACGAAGAAGCTGTCCTATTCCCTAACTGGGAAACTGGAATCACCTGATTGAAAGTGGGATAACTTCTTCATCCCAACTCTATGAGATTTATTCAACTTCCTGGTGATTCTCCACCACTTTATGTATTTAAATCAAGCTTCTTACAAAGTGATTCATCCTGGTTTGATTGGAACGACGAAGAAGCTGTCCTATTCCCTAACTAGGAAACTGGAATCACCTGATTTAAAAGTGGGATAACTTCTTCATCCAACCTCCTATGAGATTTATTCAACTTCCTGGTGATTCTTCACCACTTTATGTATCCAAATCAAGCTTCTTACAAAGTGATTCATCCTGTTTTGATTGGAACGACGAAGAAGCTGTCCTATTCCCTAACTGGGAAACTGGAATCACCTGATTTGAAAGTGGGATAACTTCTTCATCCAACCTCCTATGAGATTTATTCAACTTCCTGGTGATTCTTCACCACTTTATGTATCCAAATCAAGCTTCTTACAAAGATCTTCATCCTGCTTTGATTGGAACGACAAAGAAGCTGTCCTATTCCCAAACTGGGAAACTGGAATCACCTGATTTGAAAGTGGGATAACTTCTTCATCCCAACTCCTATGAGATATATTCAACTTCCTGGTGATTCTACACCACTTTATGTATCCAAATTAAGCTTCTTACAAAGTGCTTCATCCTTCTTTGATTGGAACGACAAAGAAGTTGTCCTATTCTCAAACTGGGAAACTGGAATTAGCTGATTTGAAAGTGGGATAACTTCTTCATCCCAACTCCTATGAGATTTATTCAACTTCCTGGTGATTCTCCACCACTTTATGTACCAAATCAAGTTTCTTACAAAGTGATTCATCCTGGTTTGATTGGAACAACGAAGAAGCTGTCCTATTCCCTAACTGGGAAACTGGAATCACCTGATTTGAAAGTGGACTAACTTCTTCATCCCTACTCCTATGAGATTTATTCAACTTACTGGTGATTCTACAACACTTTATGTATCCAATCAAGCTTCTTACAAATTGATTCATCCTGGTTTGATTGGAACGACGAAGAAGCTGTCCTATTCCCAAATTGGGAACTAGAATCACCTGATTTGAAAGTGGGATAACTTCTTCATCCCAACTCCTATGAGATTTATTCAACTTCCTGGTGATTCTCCACCACTTTATGTATCCAAATCAAGCTTCTTACAAAGTCCTTCATCTTGCTTTGTTTGGAACGACGAAGAAGCTGCCCTATTCCCAAACTGGGAAACTGGAATCACCTGATTTGAAAGTGGGATAACTTCCTCATCCCAACTCCTATGAGATTTATTCAACTTCCTGGTGATTCTCCACCCCTTTATGTATCCAAATTAGGCTTCTTACAAAGTGATTCATCCTGGTTTCATTGGAACGACGAAGAAGCTGTCCTACTCCCTAACTGGGAAACTGGAATCACCTGAATTGAAAGTGGGATAACTTCTTCATCCCAACTCTTATGAGATTTATTCAACTTCCTGGTGATTCTCCACCACTTTATGTATCCAAATCAAGCTTCTCACAAAGTGATTCATCCTGGTTTGATTGGAACGACGAAGAAGCTTTCCTATTCCCTAACTGTGAAACTGGAATCACCTGATTTAAAAGTGGGGTAACTTCTTCATCCCAACTCCTATGAGATATATTCAACTTCCTGGTGATTCTCCACCACTTTATGTATCCAAATCAAGCTTCTTACAAAGTGATTCATCCTGCATTGATTGGAACGACGAAGAAGCTGTCCTATTCCCTAACTGGGAAACTGGAATCACCTGAATTGAAAGTGGAATAACTTCTTCATCCAACCTCCTATGAGATTTATTCAACTTCCTGTTCATTCTTCACCACTTTATGTATCCAAATCAAGCTTCTTACAAAGATCTTCATCCTGCTTTGATTGGAACGACGAAGAAGCTGTCCTATTCCCAAACTGGGAAACTGGATCACCTGATTTGAAAGTGGGATAACTTCTTCATCCAACCTCCTATGAGATATATTCAACTTCCTGGTGATTCTCCACCACTTTATGTGTCCAAATCAAGCTTCTTACAAAGTGCTTCATCCTTCTTTGATTGGAACGACGAAGAAGCTGTCCTATTCTCAAACTGGGAAACTGGAATCAGCTGATTTTAAAGTGAGATAACTTCTTCATCCCAACTCCTATGAGATTTATTCAACTTCCTGGTGATTCTCCACTACTTAATGTATCCAAATCAAGTTTCTTACAAAGTGATTCATCCTGGTTTGATTGGAACGACGAAGAAGCTGTCCTATTCCCTAAATGGGAAACTGGAATCACTTGATTTGAAAGTGGACTAACTTTTTCATCCCTACTCCTATGAGATTTATTCAACTTACTGGTGATTCTACAACACTTTATGTATCCCAATCAAGCTTCTTACAAATTGATTCATCCTAGTTTGATTGGAACGACGAAGAAGCTGTCATCCCAAATTGGGAACTAGAATCACCTGATTTGAAAGTGGGATATCTTCTTCATCCGAACTCCTATGAGATTTATTCAACTTCCTGGTGATTCTACACCCCTTTATGTATCCAAATTAAGCTTCTTACAAAGTGATTCACCCTGGTTTGATTGGAACGACGAAGAAGCTGTCCTATTCCCTAACTGGGAAACTGGAATCACCTGATTTGAAAGTGGGATAACTTCTTCATCCCAACTCCTATGAGATTTATTCAACTTCCTGGTGATTCTCCACCACTTTATGTATCCAAATCAAGCTTCTCAAAAGTGATTCATCCTGATTTGATTGGAACGACGAAGAAGCTTTCCTATTCCCTAACTGGGAAACTGGAATCACCTGATTTGAAAGTGGGATAACTTCTTCATCCCTACTCCTATGAGATTTATTCAACTTACTGGTGATTCTACAACACTTTATGTATCCCAATCAAGCTTCTTACAAATTGATTCATCCTAGTTTGATTGGAACGACGAAGAAGCTGTCATCCCAAATTGGGAACTAGAATCACCTGATTTGAAAGTGGGATAACTTCTTCATCCCAACTCCTATGAGATTTATTCAACTTCCTGGTGATTCTCCACCACTTTATGTATCCAAATCAAGCTTCTTACAAAGTCCTTCATCCTGCTTTGATTGGAACGACGAAGAAGCTGCCCTATTCCCAAACTGGGAAACTGGAATCACCTGATTTGAAAGTGGGATAACTTCTTCATCCCAACTCCTATGAGATTTATTCAACTTCCTGGTGATTCTACACCCCTTTATGTATCCAAATTAATCTTCTTACAAAGTGATTCATCCTTGTTTGATTGGAACGACGAAGAAGCTGTCCTATTCCCTAACTGGGAAACTGGAATCACCTGAATTGAAAGTGGGATAACTTCTTCATCCCAACTCTTATGAGATTTATTCAACTTCCTGGTGATTGTCCACCACTTTATGTATCCAAATCAAGCTTCTCAAAAAGTGATTCATCCTGATTTGATTGGAACGACGAAGAAGCTTTCCTATTCCCTAACTGGGAAACTGGAATCACCTGATTTAAAAGTGGGATAACTTCTTCATCCCAACTCCTATGAGATTATTCAACTTCCTGGTGATTCTCCACCACTTTATGTATCCAAATCAAGATTCTTACAAAGTGTTTCATCCTGCTTTGATTGGAACGACGAAGAAGCTGCCCTATTCCCAAACTGGGAAACTGGAATCTGATTTGAAAGTGGGATAACTTCTTCATCCCAACTCCTATGAGATTTATTCAACTTCCTGGTGATTCTCCACCCCTTTATGTATCCAAATTAAGCTTCTTACAAAGTGATTCATCCTGCTTTGATTGGAACGACGAAGAAGCTGTCCTATTCCCTAACTGGGAAACTGGAATCACCTGATTTGAAAGTGGGATAACTTCTTCATCCCAACTCCTATGAGATATATTCAACTTCCTGGTGATTCTTCACCACTTTATGTATCCAAATCAAGCATCTGACAAAGTGATTCATCCTGGTTTGATTGGAACGACGAAGAAGCTGTCCTATTCCCTAACTGGGAAACTGGAATCACCTGAATTAAAAATGGGATAACTTCTTCATCCCAACTCTTATGAGATTTATTCAACTTCCTGGTGATTCTCCACCACTTTATGTATCCAAATCAAGCTTCTCACAAAGTGATTCATCCTTCTTTGATTGGAACGACGAAGAAGCTTTCCTATTCCCTAACTGGGAAACTGGAATCACCTGATTTAAAAGTGGGATAACTTCTTCATCTCAACTCCTATGAGATTTATTCAACTTCCTGGTGATTTTCCACCACTTTATGTATCCAAATCAAACTTCTTACAAAGTGATTCATCCTGGTTTGATTGGAACGACGAAGAAGCTGTCCTATTCCCTAACTGGGAAACTGGAATCACCTGATTTGAAAGTGGACTAACTTCTTCATCCCTACTCCTATGAGATTTATTCAACTTACTCGTGATTCTACAACACTTTATGTATCCAAATCAAGCTTCTTACAAATTGATTCAGCCGGGTTTGATTGGAATGACGAAGAAGCTGTCATATTCCCAAATTGGGAACTAGAATCACCTGATTTCAAAGTGGGATAACTTCTTCATCCCAACTCCTATGAGATTTATTCAACTTCCTGGTGATTCTCCACCACTTTATGTATCCAAATCAAGCTTCTTACAAAGTCCTTCATCTTGCTTTGTTTGGAACGACGAAGAAGCTGCCCTATTCCCAAACTGGGAAACTGGAATCACCTGATTTGAAAGTGGGATAACTTCCTCATCCCAACTCCTATGAGATTTATTCAACTTCCTGGTGATTCTCCACCACTTTATTTATCCAAATCAAGCTTCTTACAAAGTGCTTCATCCTTCTTTGATTGGAACGACGAAGAAGCTGTCCTATTCTCAAACTGGAAAACTGGAATCAGCTGATTTGAAAGTGGGAAAACTTCTTCATCCCAACTCCTATGAGATTTATTCAACTTCCTGGTGATTCTCCACCCCTTTATGTATCCAAATTAAGCTTCTTACAAAGTGATTCATCCTGGTTTGATTGGAACGACGAAGAAGCTGTCATATTCCCTAACTGGGAAACTGGAATCACCTGAATTGAAAGTGGGATAACTTCTTCATACCAACTCTTATGAGATTTATTCAACTTCCTGGTGATTCTCCACCACTTTATGTATCCAAATCAAGCTTCTTACAAAGTGATTCATCCTGGTTTGATTGGAACGACGAAGAAGCTGTCCTATTCCCTAACTGGGAAACTGGAATCACCTGATTTAAAAGTGGGATAACTTCTTCATCCAACCTCCTATGAGATTTATTCAACTTCCTGGTGATTCTTTCCCACTTTATGTATCCAAATCAAGCTTCTTACAAAGTGATTCATCCTGTTTTGATTGGAACGACGAAGAAGCTGTCCTATTCCCTAACTGGGAAACTGGAATCACCTGAATTGAAAGTGGGATAACTTCTTCATCCAACTCCTATGAGATTTATTCAACTTCCTGGTGATTCTTCACCACTTTATGTATCCAAATCAAGCTTCTTACAAAGATATTCATCGTGCTTTGATTGGAACGACGAAGAAGCTGTCCTATTCCCAAACTGGGAAACTGGAATCACCTGATTTGAAAGTGGGATAACTTCTTCATCCCAACTCCTATGAGATATATTCAACTTCCTGGTGATTCTCCACCACTTTATGTATCCAAATCAAGCTTCTTACAAAGTGCTTCATCCTTCTTTGATTGGAACGACGAAGAAGCTGTCCTATTCTCAAACTGGGAAACTGGAATCACCTGATTTGAAAGTGGGATAACTTCTTCATCCCAACTCCTATGAGATTTATTCAACTTCCTGGTGATTCTCCACCATTTATGTATCCAAATCAAGTTTCTTACAAAGTGATTCATCCTGGTTTGATTGGAACGACGAAGAAGCTGTCCTATTCCCTAACTGGGAAACTGGAATCACCTGATTTGAAAGTGACTAACTTCTTCATCCCTACTCCTATGAGATTTATTCAACTTCCTGGTGATTCTACAACACTTTATGTATCCCAATCAAGCTTCTTACAAAGTGATTCATCCTGGTTTGATTGGAACGACGAAGAAGCTGTCCTATTCCCAAGTTGGGAACTGGAATCACCTGATTTGAAAGTGGGATAACTTCTTCATCCCAACTCCTATGAGATTTATTCAACTTCCTGGTGATTCTCCACCACTTTATGTATCCAAATCAAGCTTCTTACAAAGTCCTTCATCTTGCTTTGTTTGGAACGACGAAGAAGCTGCCCTATTCCCAAACTGGGAAACTGGAATCACCTGATTTGAAAGTGGGATAACTTCTTCATCCCAACTCCTATGAGATTTATTCAACTTCCTGGTGATTCTCCACCCCTTTATGTATCCAAATCAAGCTTCTTACAAAGTGATTCATTCTGGTTTGATTGGAACGACGAAGAAGCTGTCCTATTCCCTAACTGGGAAACTGGAATCACCTGAATTGAAAGTGGGATAACTTCTTCATCCCAACTCTTATGAGATTTATTCAACTTCCTGGTGATTCTCCACCACTTTATGTATCCAAATCAAGCTTCTCACAAAGTGATTCATCCTGTTTTGATTGGAACGACGAAGAAGCTTTCCTATTCCCTAACTGGGAAACTGGAATCACCTGATTTAAAAGTGGGATAACTTCTTCATCCCAACTCCTATGAGATATATTCAACTTCCTGGTGATTCTCCACCACTTTATGTATCCAAATCAAGCTTCTTACAAAGTGATTCATCCTGCATTGATTGGAACGACGAAGAAGCTGTCCTATTCCCTAACTGGGAAACTGGAATCACCTGAATTGAAAGTGGGATAACTTCTTCATCCAACCTCCTATGAGATTTATTCAACTTCCTGTTCATTCTTCCCCACTTTATGTATCCAAATCAAGCTTCTTACAAAGATCTTCATCCTGCTTTGATTGGAACGACGAAGAAGCTGTCCTATTCCCAACTGGGAAACTGGATCACCTGATTTGAAAGTGGGATAACTTCTTCATCCAACCTCCTATGAGATATTTCAACTTCCTGGTGATTCTCCACCACTTTATGTGTCCAAATCAAGCTTCTTACAAAGTGCTTCATCCTTCTTTGATTGGAACGACGAAGAAGCTGTCCTATTCCCTAAATGGGAAACTGGAATCACCTGATTTGAAAGTGGACTAACTTCTTCATCCCTACTCCTATGAGATTTATTCAACTTACTGGTGATTCTACAACACTTTATGTATCCCAATCAAGCTTCTTACAAATTGATTCATCCTAGTTTGATTGGAACGACGAAGAAGCTGTCATATTCCCAAATTGGGAACTAGAATCACCTGATTTGAAAGTGGGATAACTTCTTCATCCCAACTCCTATGAGATTTATTCAACTTCCTGGTGATGCTCCACCACTTTATGTATCCAAATAAAGCTTCTTACAAAGTCCTTCATCCTGCTTTGATTGGAACGACGAAGAAGCTGCCTTATTCCCAAACTGGGAAACTGGAATCACCTGATTTGAAAGTGGGATATCTTCTTCATCCGAACTCCTATGAGATTTATTCAACTTCCTGGTGATTCTACACCCCTTTATGTATCCAAATTAAGCTTCTTACAAAGTGATTCATCCCTGGTTTGATTGGAACGACGAAGAAGCTGTCCTATTCTTTAACTGGGAAACTGGAATCACCTGAATTGAAAGTGGGATAACTTCTTCATCCCAACTCTTATGAGATTTATTCAACTTCCTGGTGATTCTCCACCACTTTATGTATCCAAATCAAGCTTCTCAAAAAGTGATTCATCCTGATTTGATTGGAACGACGAAGAAGCTGTCCTATTCCCTAACTGGGAAACTGGAATCACCTGATTTGAAAGTGGACTAACTTCTTCATCCCTACTCCTATGAGATTTATTCAACTTACTGGTGATTCTACAACACTTTATGTATCCCAATCAAGCTTCTTACAAATTGATTCATCCTAGTTTGATTGGAACGACGAAGAAGCTGTCATCCCAAATTGGGAACTAGAATCACCTGATTTGAAAGTGGGATAACTTCTTCATCCCAACTCCTATGAGATTTATTCAACTTCCTGGTGATTCTCCACCACTTTATGTATCCAAATAAAGCTTCTTACAAAGTCCTTCATCCTGCTTTGATTGGAACGACGAAGAAGCTGCCCTATTCCCAAACTGGGAAACTGGAATCACCTGATTTGAAAGTGGGATATCTTCTTCATCCGAACTCCTATGAGATTTATTCAACTTCCTGGTGATTCTACACCCCTTTATATATCCAAATTAAGCTTCTTACAAAGTGATTCACCCTTGTTTGATTGGAACGACGAAGAAGCTGTCCTATTCCCAAATTGGGAACTAGAATCACCTGATTTGAAAGTGGGATAACTTCTTCATCCCAACTCCTATGATATTTATTCAACTTCCTGGTGATTCTCCACCCCTTTATGTATCCAAATTAAGCTTCTTACAAAGTGATTCATCCTGGTTTGATTGGAACGACGAAGAAGCTGTCCTATTCCCTAACCGGGAAACTGGAATCACCTGAATTGAAAGTGGGATAACTTCTTCATCCCAACTCTTATGAGATTTATTGAACTTCCTGATGATTCTCCACCACTTTATGTGACACCCCCGATCATAGATGACCGGAAATGACACGGTCGATGTTCCTCGATGGTCGATCTGAGGTTCTCAGAATACTTCCGATCGCCTTAGACCAACAATAAAAGAACACCAACGCTCCTATCGGATACCACTCTAGGCTTTTCAACCCGAGAAAGCAATACCTGATAGTTAGTTCGTCCGGACAAGGACTAATATCATATGGAACCCGTACTTTTAAAAAGATTCTTTATACACTATATACTTATTCATTTAAAAGAATCTTACAAAATCTTATAGATTAACCTCGAGGTTTTCGGTCTACAAATCTTATTCATAAGATATATCCAAATGACTTTGCAAGGATAATAAAACTACCGCTGGCTAATGTCGTTCCTTCCCGTCCTAGAGTAAAGGTCTCCCACCTACTGGTTACCTGCATATCAAATGAGTCATGAGTAACTAGTTTACTCAGTGAGTCTAATCCCACACCCAAACACATATCAATAGTATCCCGAGCAAGCGACACCATTTGAATGCAGTGGAATTATATTCCATAATTAATATAATTATAAGGCCTCTCAATCTATCCATGTGAATCTATCTTAAACATCACCTCCACGATACCCGCCAATCACTCACTCTTAATATATATATATGCTAAACCCGGAAAACCACCAAGGCTAACCGAGCTTAACGGGGAATAAATATAACCATCATCTCCATCAGATATTCCAAGATAGAACATCCAACGCTGCATGCAGTTACACGGCCTCCAGGGTGCGACCCCATCATCGTGTCTTCATGACCTTGATCCATATCGCAGGACCAATTCACGGCAATGCGGGACTTTTGGGAGAGTGAGTATACAATAAGACTTCACATGATTCACACTTATTAATATTAGTACTTGAGAACAAGTACTAAGGCTCGGGATAACCTCAAAGAATTATTCTTGTTAATTCTTAAGTATTTAAACTAGATAAATACTTCATATATAAATATAGATCAAGGATAATACTTAATCAATCAACCATAATTACTCCTTAATTAATTCATGATTAATCCTTAACTAATCAATGATTATCCCTTAATTAATTCATGATTAATTCTCAATTAAGCAACCATATTCAATATGCAATCATGCATACTCATTCATAATTCATTCATCATCTATCTAGACTCACCTTTAAATCCATGAGATTGGCTAAGGAAGACTAGACTCGAGCTCAAGCTAATCACACTTCACTTTGGATCACTCTCGGTTCAGAACCATCACAAGGATCCGGCTGATCCGAATACTCTCCTTGGCCATCTGAATTCAAAACATAACAGTTGGAACATAAGGTTCAGTAGTCTGGTTCAAGAAGAAACTCAACTCAGTTCATAACATTTCAGTTCAGTTCTCTCATATCAGTTCGGTTCAAGACAGATTGATACCATGTTCAGCTCGGTTCAAGCTTTAACAATTTAACTCGGTTCATATCAGCTTAGTTCATGCTCAGCTAACTCTCGGTTCTAATCAGTTCCCAACAGCTTAACTCGGTTATACTCAGACGACATCAGTTCAAGACAATTTCAGACCATAGACAGCTCGGCTCAGATCAGATCAGAACATACTCAGCTCAATTCAGTTCTAAACAAGATCAAATCAGTTCGGTTTAATTCCCATAATTCTTATCAGTTCGTCTACTGGTTCTATGAGACTGATTAAATCCTAAACCAACCAAGACTGAAGAGAACAAGACCTTAGACAACTGATCCTGACAGGTTAACCAACATACAGCAATTGGTTCTCATCAAAACATGGCTGAATCAAGAAGCTGAAGCTTACCGGTTTTACTCAACTAATTAAACTTGACTGGTTGTCTCTCTTCAAGCTAACCACGAATTAACCTGATCAACACCACAAGAATCCATGGTTGGATTTATTCAGAATTTATCTCCAGTGTAGGCAAACCAACAAAACTTCTCACAGAAACTGATCCACAACCATCTTACCGATCAAAATCAAAGGCTGAAGAACATGGGTGATTCTTAACTTCAGGACACCAAATCTTCAGCTCTTAAACACTCCAAAACTCACTGATTAAAGTCACAGGATGGTGAGAAAGAGTTGTCCATGCTCACTCCTCTTCTCTGAATATTTTTCTGAATTTTCATGAATCTTTTCTCACAGATTTTTCTCTCTTCTTTCTCTCTTTCTCTCTGAATTTTTCTCTGGTTTTTCTTGCAGGTTATGAACGTCCAGAGGAGAGAAGAGGGTATTTTATATCATAAGGAGTTGCTTCAGATGAGGGTTTTCTCCCACAAAAGACAAAGATGAGGTTAGACAGCTGGTGACATGCTTCAGCACACCAAGCAGCACAAGCAGCTGAACTTTTCCTTCCCATGAAGAAAGCTACAAGCAGCTGAAGCAAGTAGCTTGTGACCAGCATGTGACTTCTAATGAGCAAGCAGGCAAGCAAGTAGGTGCAGGTCATGTGACCTAATTACTGAGGAAGCAAGTAGGCTAGAAGGTGCAAAGCATGTGACTGTTCAGATATAATTTTAAAAGTTTTGTCGATATTTTTCGGACTGTTTCGACTAAATATTTTTCATCATTCAAATCTCGTCCTGCTCTGAATAAACTCACCCAGCATGAATAAAATCAACGATAATAATTAACACTCGACCAGAACCATCAAGAGATGGTTTTTCAACCAAAAGACAGCCCCGTCGAGATTAATTCACCGTGTCGATTTTTATTTAAATTCTGATCGATCAATCTTCAAACTGATCTTAAAGAATTTTCTTGACCAAAATTATATCTGCTCGTGAGGGTTATTACATTCTTCCCCCCTCAAAAGAATTCGTCCCCGAATTCTGAAAACTTAAATGTACACTCTTTACTGAACAGTCTCTGAAAGGAGTTCTGGATAATAGCTCTGACCTTATCTTAATCTGGCCATATCAAAACAACCCATGGTTGATCCTTGATTCTCCCAACCGATCCTTTCTTTTATGAGCAGCCACTTTCAAGATAACCAAATTATTTACTCTGCACAACTCTTGTCAACTGCGGTCTGCATACTTTTTCTAACAATCTTGTATCTATAGACTATTACTTCTCAACCTTTTCTATCTGGCTTTCTCCCATAACAGCAACATGAAATTTGGAACGTGAGGTGATGTGCCATACGTGAAGGTAACATATTCAGTCTGGTCAATGTCAACTTGATTAACCGTGCAACAATCAAACAAGAACATGCACGATCAATCACGCTAACATGATTCAGACCAAGGGTGCCACTCTCAAATACACACAAACACACTTATTCCAGAAATGATTTCCCTTACAGTATTCCATACCCTTCTTATCTATCTGAGATACTCTTCAAAAACTTCTGAATGACTCAATCTCACTGAAATTTCGCATATCCAAGTCTTGTTCTATTACTTTCTGATTTCCTTCTTCTGTCTAGTAACTGAGGAATCAACAAGTCAGCCTATACCAAACTTGATTTACCAACGAAGTACTCTTGTATGATGACTTCACACTTTCTCTGTTAATATATCTTCTGATCTCTTAACAACTTGAGCATCCCCATATGCCTTATGGTTATACCTTTTTCCTTGCACTCTTCATCTTCCTTAGGCTTCTTTGATCAGTGAAAACTTGCATCCTTTCCCCATATTGAAATGATCACTAATTTGATGTGCAACAGAACTGCACCAACCCAACTTGTGCATCAAATAGTTTTCCTTATGCTTCCTTAGCTCCCTTGATGCATAAATGATTACCATATCGTCTTGCATTAGCATTCACCTAGACCAACACATAATACATCCATGTAGTAGTATATGGCTGGTTAGGCTCATGCAAGTCTAAGATATGCATAGACGTAGATACTTCCTCTAACTAATTTCATACTTCATCAATACTTTTACTCCATTCCAAGGTAACACCATTCTCAGTCGATCAACTCATTGGTGGATATGGTTTCTAACTCTTGAACAAACTTCTGATGGTAACCGGCCAATCCACAGAACTTCGAATCTCGATAACTGAAATTGAGTACGACCATTATGTAGTAGTAGCGATCTTTTGTAAATATGCAACAACTCCTTGTTCCATTTACTGACTAAGGATCTAACTTCCAATTTCCGTGCAGAAATATTTACTACAACGTGAAGCGTCCATCAAACGTCCTTGGAATAAACTACGCCTTGCGACCGATCTTAACCATTCTTCAATTCTAGAACTTGATACTTGACCCTGATGGTCACGTCCTGATTTTATACTCGAACATAACCGCAAACTCTGGTTCTTCTTCTTTACCACTGACATGGGTACACTCCACAGAAAATAACTAACTAAGTCGAACAAACCTTTCTCCAAACAAATCTTCTGACTGCTACTTGAATTTGGCTAGAACCACTTGGATAGATGCCTAGGCAATTGCAGCGAATCAAGGTTCAACCAGAATACTTGACGGGTTACTTTTGATGTCAACAAATTTTCCACTTTCTTAAACATAGCTTCATGTTCCTAGTTATCTAACTGTCCTCGATACTCTGCTTCTTGTTATTTTCTCTCCGCCCAATTATGATGATAATGGAATACGCCACTTCACACGTTTCCCAAAAGGTTCCCAACTCTCCAGACTGATATGAGCGAGGCTCCAACACTTAGTAGAATACCATTGCAGGCCAACGGTAACTGGTCTTCTCTCAAAGACTTCCTTCCTCAACAACATCCTAATTGAGCTCGATAACTAGATAGCCAATCTCACTCTAGATAGAAACAAACCGCTCTAATGGAAGTACTAAGGAATGGGGATGGGATACGAAGGCATACCATAACTCTAAATGGCAGCCAGTACTTCCCACGAATAAGAACAGTGTACTTGAATTCACTAAAGTGAATCCTTCCTAAAACAATGACACTACCCGAGAACTACATCTATGTGTTGTTCCCGCATCAAACACAATATGGGCGGAAAATTCCGTCCATAGGCAAGGTCTCATACGACACCTTGATCACTCCTTCACTTATTTATTTAATCATTCATAAATTTTTAAAATGCACACAACACGCAATGGGATAAGAAGCAAACTGTGATTGGACCTTTCAGGTTTTTGACGGTCCAGTCAACTATAAAGTGTAGGCTCTACCCAAATAGCCTAACACTTGGATGTGGACTAACGGTAAGGAAAATCGGACTAGTTCAACAAGTGTTATCTTAGGTATAGGTAACGTAGATCGGGTAACTTCATGAGGAAGGTAACCTAAATTCCTAACTCTTCACAAGAACCACCAAAGCGCGAATGATGCAAACGTTCCAGGATTTCCCAAACTTTGACAATCACGACCATTCTGTCTTTGCTAGTCACACCATAAACGGCTCAAGGTCCTCGATCTTGATCTTTGATCTGCAGCGGTTGGAAAATAAACGGTCTGCATGACTTGGTTACTTCATCAATAATAGCTTCTTTAACATTCACGTCATACTCTAACATCTCCTCGAAGCTTTGAAACTCCATGGTCTTTTATCTACTCCAAAATTCTTGGCTAAGTTCCCAAGATTTTTCGTATGATCTTTTGCTTATTCTCCAAACCATAATCGATGAATCCAATCACTCGACCACGTATCTCGATGCTTGTGTAGAAATACTACTTCCTGATCCTGAACTCATGAAATCTGTCCAACTCGAACTCAACTCTCTGAAGTAATTCTTGACTCTCGACCAACAACTCATAGCGTTCATCTCCAAATAGCTTGCTGCCAAATCCTTCTTGTAATTCTCTGAACAACGGCCACGTGAATATTCTGCTCTGAGTGTTGGATCCCAAATCTGCCTCAAGCCAAAGTATACTTCTAACGGTTTAGTCCTTCTTCAGTATCTTATGGTCCCAACTTCTCTTCTTTGCATCATAAGCTTCATGATATTCCGTTGCAAACAGAATGCTTCTGGTGCTTCCATCATCTTGTAATACAGTCAAACCATCTCTTCCTCCAACGCTAAGCTTGAAACAAATGCTTAAGAAATCATGCTTGTATGGCTGTGGTGCTTGTACGTCTTAGCATGAGCTGGTTAGACTTGAGAAACCGGAATAATAAGTGCATCTATGTGATCAAGTGTAGTCGAATCGCTCTGAACCGGATCACAAACAACACCCACCTTGACATCGATAACACACGAGTCCGAGATGTATTCGATGTATCAATTATATCCCATAAATCTCTCTAAAGTATTAGCATCCCCACTAAAACTCAGAAAAACGGCAGGAAGGCATGAGGTTATTGACTTCTAGCAGGAAGGTAGTGAACCCCACCATGAGGGTAGCAAACTTGATCATGATGATAATAACCTCGGTAAGTACGCTCCATCCATTCAAGCTTGTCTCGGTGCTTCTACTATGAAATATCACTGTAGGTAACTACCCACTATCTATCCTAAAATGAAGGAACAAGCCAGCATATCCTAGTTATCCTTGCGACTCATTTTGACTCGAAAACATTTGAAACAAGTCCCATTCTAGCATCGTATAACCATGCTCTGATACCACCTTTGTGACACCCCCGATCATAGATGACCGAAATGACACGGTCGATGTTCCTCGATGGTCGATCTGAGGTTCTCAGAATACTTCCGATCGCCTGACCAACAATCAAAGAACACCAACGCTCCTATCGGATACCACTCTAGGCTTTCAACCCGAGAAAGCAATACCTGATAGTTAGTTCGTCCGGACAAGGACTAATATCATATGGAACCCGTACTTTAAAAAAAATTCATTATACACTATATATTCATTTAAAATCTTACAAAATTTTATAAATTAACCTCGAGGTTTTCGGTCTACAAATCTTATTCATAAGATATATCAAAATGACTTTGCAAGGATAATAAAACTACCGCTGGCTAATGTCGTTCCTTCCCGTCCTAGAGTAAAGGTCTCCCACCTACTGGTTACCTGCATATCAAATGAGTCATGAGTAACTAGTTTACTCAGTGAGTCTAATCCCACACCCAAACACATATCAATAGTATCCCGAGCAACGACACCATTTGAATGCAGTGGAATTATATTCCATAATTAATATAATTATAAGGCCTCTCAATCCATCCATGTGAATCTATCTTAAACATCACCTCCACGATACCCGCCAATCACTCACTCTTATATATATATATATGCTAAACCCGGAAACCACCAGGCTAACCGAGCTTAACGGGAATAAATTAACCATCATCTCCATCAGATATTCCAAGATAGAACATCCAACGCTGCATGCAGTTACACGGCCTCCAGGGTGCGACCCCATCATCGTGTCTTCATGACCTTGATCCATATCGCAGACCAACAATTCACGGCAATGCGGGACTTTCGGGAGTGAGTATACAATAAGACTTCACATGATTCACACTTATTAATAATAGTACTTGAGAACAAGTACTAAGGCTCGGGATAACCTCAAAGAATTATTCTTGTTATTCTAAAGTATTTAAACTAGATAATACGTCATATATATATATCAAGGAATAATACTTTCAATCAACCATAATTACTC
>NC_063440.1:6123540-6221040 GCF_020379485.1 Brassica napus
TGCCAGCTTTACTGGAGCTTATAGCTACTGTGAGACAGCCAAGGAGCGTGGGACACACTGAAGAAGGTGTATGGAAACACCTCCAATCTGAGCCGTGTGTGTTTGAAGTAAAGAAGGCAATCAATGGGTTGTCTCAAGAAGACATGGAGTTTACCAAGCATTTGGGAAGGTTCCGGTCACTGTGGTCTGAGTTGGAGATGCTAAGGCCAAGTACACTTGTCCAGAGCTCCTAAATGAGAGGCGTGAGCAGGACAAGGTCTTGGGCTCTTACTCACGCTGAATCCAAGCTACACTGGTCTAATCCAGCACATGTTGAGGTCCGAGAAGCTACCTGATCTAGGGGAGGCGGTGCTCAGATACAAAAGGAGCAAGGCTCCATTGGCTTGTTTGGAGGCAAGGGGGAGCTGTCTCTTGCAAATGCTGTGCAATCTGATCATGAAGAGACTCCACAAGCCAACAAAGCAGCTCACGGCAAGTATGAGGATAGGAAGTTCAATGGCAATTGTGATCATTGCAAGAAGCATGGACACAAGAAGAGCCAATGCTGGAAACTTCATCCTCATTTGAAGCCGGCGAAGTTCATGAAGGAAAGGGAGGCAAGGGCGCATGTATCTGATGGAGCAGGACCATCTAATCGTGGAGCTGAAGGAGAGGGGCGTGAGGGTGATGGCAAGGCACTGGTGACATACTCAGCAACTCCTAACATCCGCGGCAATGATCAGGACTTCATAAGGAGATCCGAGATGGATGCACTCATCAAAATGCTCAAGGAGAATGGTAACATTCATGGGTACTCTTTTGGTGCATCAATGATAGCTAGGACTATAGATACTACTCCATATGTTACTGACATTGCTAGGATGAATAGCATTAAGAGTAGTGACAATGCTAGAGCCGAGTACACCTTTGATAGAAATGCTAGGATGTATCATGAACTTAAAGCAATTAGATCACCTTTGAACCTTTGTCACACTGCTAGCAACATAACTAAGCCATTAATTGTTGATTCTGGTGCATCTCATCACATGATTAGTGATACAAACCTCATTAAAGATATAGAACCAACTAATGGACATGTTATGATTGCAAATGGAGATAAGATACCTATTAGAGGAATAGGAAACTTGAAATTGTTTGATAAAAACTCTAGAGCTTTCTATATGCCTGATTTTACATCTAACTTGTTATCTGTCAAGAAGTGCACAACTGATTTGAATTGCAACGTTATATTCAGTCCTAATGATGTGAAGTTTCAGGATATTGAGAGCAGCCAAATGATTGGAAAAGGAATCACTAAAGGAGAGTTGTATTTGCTTGAAGAACTTGAACCTGTTTCCAATCACAAATGCTCATTTACTTCTGCTTCTAGTTTAAATAAAAATGCTTTGTGGCATGCTAGATTAGGACATCCCATGGTAGGGCTTTGAACTTGATGTTACCAGGTGTTTCATTTGAAATAAGGATTGTGAAGCTTGCATTTTAGGCAAGCATTGTAAAACTGTTTTTCCAAACTCTACTAGTGTTTATGATAAGTGCTTTGATCTTATACATTCTGATGTTTGGACTGCACCTTGCATATCTAGGATAATCATAAATACTTTGTGACATTCATTGATGAAAAATCCAATACACCTGGTTAACTTTAATCCCATCAAAAGATAGAGTGATAGATGCATTTAAGAACTTTCAAGCTTATGTGACTAACCATTATCATGCCAAGATTAAAATTTTTAGATCAGATAATGGAGGAGAGTACACAAGCTATGCGTTCAAGAGCCATCTGAATCATCATGGGATCTGCATCAAACAAGCTGTCCTTATACTCCACAACAGAATGGGGTGGCTGAGAGGAAGAACAGGCACTTGATGGAGGTTGCTAGATCACTGATGTTTCAAGCCAATGTCCAAAGAGATTTTGGAGTGATGCGGTTGCAACTGCATGCTACTTGATCAACCGGATTCCCACCAAGGTGTTAAAGGATCAAGCACCATTTGAGGTTCTCAACAAGCACAAGCCATCACAGTAGTACTAAGAGTATTTGGGTGTTTATGCTATGTGCTGGTACCAGGAGAGTTGAGAAACAAGTTAGAAGCAAGAAGCAGGAAGGCAATGTTCATTGGCTACTCAACAACTCAAAAAGGATACAAGTGTTATGATCCAGAAGCTAGAAGAGTACTTGTATCTAGAGATGTGAAATTCATTGAAGAAAGAGGGTACTATGAGGAGAAGAATCAAGAGGAATTGAAGGATCTCACATCAGATAAGGCTGGAGTCTTAAGGACTATCTTAGAGGGTCTAGGCATCAGATGAACCAGGATCAGTCTGCGAGTGGTGGAGGCCAAGAGGAAGCTCAAATGAACCTTTAGAGCTACACAAACACCTCACCTTGATCATGAGGGGGGAAGTGAACCTGAAACTCAAGAAAATGGCCAAGAAGGAGTCGGCTTGAGTGAAGAAGGAGAAGAGATCAACTCAGGTTCTCATCATCAAGGTGAGCAAAGCCAAGAAGATGAAGAACATCAGAGTGGAGTTCAAGAACCGAGTACACAAGATGAGCCGGTCCAAGAACAAGAACAACCTGTATTGAGAAGAAGCACAAGGCTGAGGAAGGATCCTTCTAGTTGGGTAAACACGCGAGTGTACTACAATGCCCAAGCTGTGGAGCATCCTTCTCAAGCTGTGTGTTCCTTTGCTCTATACCCTGAAGAACATTGTGCTTTTATGGTAAACTTGGATGAGAACTACATTCCAAGAAGCTATGAAGAAGCAATGATGGATAAGGAATGGAAGGAATCAGTTGGAGCTGAGGCAGGAGCTATGATCAAGAATGATACATGGTATGAGAGTGAGTTACCAAAAGGGAAGAAGGCTGTGACTAGTAGATGGATCTTCACAATCAAGTATAAGGCTGATGGAACAGTGAGAGAGAAGAAGTCAAGACTGGTTGCAAGAGGTTTCACTCAAACTTATGGAGAAGATTACATTGAGACCTTTGCACCAGTAGCTAAACTACACACAATCCGGATTGTATTAAGCTTGGCTGTGAACCTTGGATGGGGCTTATGGCAAATGGATGTGAAGAATGCTTGTCTACAAGGAGAACTTGAGGATGAAGTGTATATGCATCCACCTCCAGGCTTGGAACACTTAGTGAAGAGAGGAATGTGTTGAGACTGAAGAAAGCTATCTATGGGCTGAAGCAATCACCAAGAGCTTGGTACAACAAGCTGAGCACTACCTGAATGGCCGAGGCTTCAAGAAGTCTGAGCTAGACCACACTCTCTTCACGCTCACTACTCCATCAGGTATGATTGCCCTCCTTGTGTATGTTGATGATATCATTATCACAGGAAGTGATAAGGAAGGTATCACAGCAACCAAGGAGTTTCTTAAATCCATGTTTGAGATTAAAGACTTGGGAGAAATGAAGTACTTTCTTGGAATTGAGATATGTAGATCCAAGGAAGGTTTGTTCATGTCCCAAAGGAAGTATACACTTGATCTTTTGAAAGGTGCAGGTGCTTATGGAGGCAAGACAGCAAGGATGCCTATGGAGGATGGCTACAAAGTCCCACAAGAGGGGGAGATTGAAGACAGCAAACCTTACCAGGATCCTAAACTCTATAGAAAGCTAGTTGGCAAATTGATTTATCTTACCATAACTAGACCTGACATTTGTTTTGCTGTGAACCAGGTGAGTCAACACATGCAAGTGCCTAAGGAGCATTATTGGCGCATGGTGGAAAGGATCTTGATGTATCTAAACGGCTCACCTGATCAAGGAGTATGGATGGGTTGCAATGGGAGCACTGAAGTGGTTGGATACTGTGATGCGGATTGGGCTGGTGATAGAGCAGACAGGAGATCAACCACAGGCTATTGCACATTCATTGGAGGCAACTTGGTTACTTGGAAGAGTAAGAAGCAGAAGGTGGTGTCTTGCTCAAGTGCAGAAGCTGAGTATAGAGCTATGCTGAAGCTGACCAACGAGCTGGTGTGGATCAAGGGCATCTTGAAGCATTTGGAGATTGATCAAGCCACGCCAATGACAATGCATTGTGATAACCAAGCTGCCATCCACATTGCCTCCAACTCGGTGTTCCATGAGAGAACCAAACACATTGAAGTGGATTGTCACAAGGTGAGGCAGATGATCATCCTAGGAGTCATCCTGCCATGCTACACAAGAAGTGAAGATCAGTTGGCTGATGTGTTCACTAAGGCTGCGAGACAGAAGACAATGGAGTCCATTCATATCAGGTTGGGCCTCATTGATCTTGGGAAGAGAAGGAGCTGATCCCCTTGGCTGTGAGGTCTTTACTCTTTTTCCCTCATCAAGGTTTTGTCCCAATGGGTTTTCCTTGGTGAGGTTTTTAATGAGGAAGATCTCATGGCTATCCAAGCTTAGGCTTTCACAAAGCTAAGCTTGAGGGGGAGTGTTGAGAAGAGATCAGTATATGAGAAGCTAAGGAGATGAGGAAAGGATGATCTAAGGGAGAGTGAGGGCAAGCTGAAGTGAGCATCCGTACCAGGCCATACATGAGCCGTACAAGGCCGTACAGGTTGAGAGGGTAACTCGACCAAAGGTGAAACAAAGTTACCTAAGTAACTTTGTGAGATGAGAAGAAGTCTTGCCTTGCTACCAAAGACATCAAGACCGTTGAATGGGAAGAAGGGGAGCGCATGACAGCCTGTCCAAGGCTGGCAAAAGCTAAAGCAACCTTATCCTTAAGATGAGAGCTAATTGGAGCATTTGAATTAAAGCAAAAGCTTATCCTTTGTAATAGTGGCTTTCCTAAACCCTAGTCGCCTAAGCTGCCTCTCTATATATTGTGATCTCTTATCATTAATGAAAGCCAGACAGTTCTAATCACTAAATCTCTCTACACATTTCACAATGATTCTCCATTAGTCTTATAATCTCTTACTCTTTCTTAATCTACCTCTTAGTCTCTTA
Source organism: Brassica napus (assembly GCF_020379485.1). Classification (NCBI taxonomy): domain Eukaryota; kingdom Viridiplantae; phylum Streptophyta; class Magnoliopsida; order Brassicales; family Brassicaceae; genus Brassica; species Brassica napus. Next base: position 6,128,499 of record NC_063440.1, read on the forward strand.
TAAACTCGGATTATACTTTACATTTCTCAAATCTCATACCTATGAGATTTATTCAACTTCCTGGTGATTCTCCAACACTTTATGTATCCAAATCAAGCTTCTTACAAAGTGATTCATCCTGGTTTGATTGGAACGACAAAGAAGCTGTCCTATTCCCAAACAGGGAAACTGGAATCATCTGATTAGAAAGTGGGATAACTTCTTCATCCCAACTCCTATGAGATTTATTCAACTTCCTGGTGATTCTCCAACACTTTATGTATCCAAATCAAGCTTCTTACAAAATGATTCATCCTGGTTTGATTGGAACGACGAAGAAGCTGTCCTATTCCCAAACTGGGAAACTGGAATCACCTGATTAGAAAGTGGGATAACTTCTTCATCCTAACTCCTATGAGATTTATTCAACTTCCTGGTGATTCTCCACCACTTTATGTATCCAAATCAAGCTTCTTACAAAGTGATTCATCCTGGTTTGATTGGAACGACGAAGAAGTTGTCCTATTCCCAAACTGGAAAACTGGAATCACCTGATTAGAAAGTGGGATAACTTCTTCATCCCAACTCCTATGAGATTTATTCAACTTCCTGGTAATTCTCCAACACTTTATGAATCCAAATCAAGCTTCTTACAAAATGATTCATCCTGGTTTGATTGGAACGACGAAGAAGCTGTCCTATTCCCAAACTGGGAAACTGGAATCACCTGATAAGAAAGTGGGATAACTTCTTCATCCCAACTCCTATGAGATTTATTCAACTTCCTGGTGATTCTCCAACACTTTATGTATCCAAATCAAGCTTCTTACAAAGTGATTCATCCTGGTTTGATTGGAACGACGAAGAAGCTGTCCAATTCCCAAACTGGGAAACTGAAATCACCTGATTTGAAAGTGGGATAACTTCTTCATCCCAACTCCTATGAGATTAATTCAACTTCCTGGTGATTCTCCAACACTTTATGTATCCAAATCAAGCTTCTTACAAAGTGATTCATCCTGGTTTGATTGGAACGACGAAGAAGCTGTCCTATTCCCAAACTGGGAAACTGGAATCACCTGATTAGAAAGTGGGATAACTGTTTCATCCCAACTCCTATGAGATTAATTCAACTTCCTGGTGATTCTCCACCACTTTATGTATCCAAATCAAGCTTCTTACAAAGTGATTCATCCTGGTTTGATTGCAACGACGAAGAAGCTGTCCTATTCCCAAACTGGGAAACTGGAATCACCTGATTAGAAAGTGGGATAACTTCTTCATCCTAACTCCTATGAGATTAATTCAACTTCCTGGTGATTCTCCACCACTTTATGTATCCAAATCAAGCTTCTTACAAAGTGATTCATCCTGGTTTGATTGCAACGACGAAGAAGCTGTCATGTTCCCAAACTGGGAAACTGGAATCACCTGATTAGAAAGTGGGATAACTTCTTCATCTTAACTCCTATGAGATTTATTCAACTTCCTGGTGATTCTCCAACACTTTATGTATCCAAATCAAGCTTCTTACAAAATGATTCATCCTGGTTTGATTGGAACGACGAAAAAGCTGTCCTATTCCCAAACTGGGAAACTGGAATCACCTGATTAGAAAGTGGGATAACTTCTTCATCCCAACTCCTATGAGATTTATTCAACTTCCTGGTGATTCTCCAACACTTTATGTATCCAAATCAAGCTTCTTACAGAGTGATTCATCCTGGTTTGATTGGAACGACGAAGAAGCTGTCCTATTCCCAAACTGGGAAACTGAAATCACCTGATTTGAAAGTGGGATAACTTCTTCATCCCAACTCCTATGAGATTTATTCAACTTCCTGGTGATTCTCCAACACTTTATGTATCCAAATCAAGCTTCTTACAAAGTGATTCATCCTGGTTTGATTGGAACGACGAAGAAGCTGTCCTATTCCCAAATTGGGAAACTGGAATCACCTGATTAGAAAGTGGGATAACTGTTTCATCCCAATCCTATGAGATTAATTCAACTTCCTGGTGATTCTCCACCACTTTATGTATCCAAATCAAGCTTCTTACAAAGTGATTCATCCTGGTTTGATTGGAACGACGAAGAAGCTGTCCTATTCCCAAACTGGGAAACTGGAATCACCTGATTAGAAAGTGGGATAACTCTTTCATCCCAACTCTTATGAGATTAATTCAACTTCCTGGTGATTCTCCACCACTTTATGTATTCAAATCAAGCTTCTTACAAAGTGATTCATCCTGGTTTGATTGCAACGACGAAGAAGCTGTCCAATTCCCAAACTGGGAAACTGGAATCACCTGATTAGAAAGTGGGATAACTTCTTCATCTTAATCCTCTGAGATTTACTCAACTTCCTGGTGTTTCTCCATCATTTTATGTATCCAAATCAAGCTTCTTACAAAGTGATTCATCCTGGTTTGATTGGAACGACGAAGAAGCTGTCATATTCCCAAACTGGGAAACTGGAATCACCTGATTAGAAAGTGGGATAACCTCTTCATCCCAACTCCTATGAGATTTATTCAACTTCCTGGTGATTCTCCAACACTTTATGTATCCAAATCAAGCTTCTTACAGAGTGATTCATCCTGGTTTGATTGGAACGACGAAGAAGCTGTCCTATTCCCAAACTGGGAAACTGGAATCACCTGATTGAAAGTGGGATAACTCATTCATCCCAACTCCTATGAGATTAATTCAACTTCCTGGTGATTTTCCAACACTTTATGTATCCAAATCAAGCTTCTTACAAAATGATTCATCCTGGTTTCATTAGAACGACGAAGAAGCTGTCCTATTCCCAAACTGGGAAACTGGAATCACCTGATTAGAAAGTGGGATAACTTCTTCATCCTAACTCCTATGAGATTTATTCAACTTCCTGGTGATTCTCCACCACTTTATGTATCCAAATCAAGCTTCTTACAAAGTGATTCATCCTGGTTTGATTGGAACGACGAAGAAGCTGTCCTATTCCCAAACTGGGAAACTGGAATCACCTGATTAGAAAGTGGGATAACTTCTTCATCCCAACTCCTATGTGATTTATTCAACTTCCTGGTGATTCTCCAACACTTTATGTATCCAAATCAAGCTTCTTACAAAATGATTCATCCTGGTTTGATTGGAACGACGAAAAAGCTGTCCTATTCCCAAACTGGGAAACTGGAATCACCTGATAAGAAAGTAGGATAACTTCTTCATCCCAACTCCTATGAGATTTATTCAACTTCCTGGTGATTCTCCAACACTTTATGTATCCCAATCAAGCTTCTTACAAAGTGATTCATCCTGGTTTGATTGGAACGACGAAGAAGCTGTCCAATTCCCAAACTGGGAAACTGAAATCACCTGATTTGAAAGTGGGATAACTTCTTCATCCCAACTCCTATGAGATTTATTCAACTTCCTGGTGATTCTCCAACACTTTATGTATCCAAATCAAGCTTCTTACAAAGTGATTCATCCTGGTGTGATTGGAACGACGAAGAAGCTATCACTTTTGAGTAATGTAAAAGATAATCTGAGTTTAGATAAGAATAGAGAAGAGATTAGAGTAGATTTAAGAGATTAAGAGACTAATGGAGAATCATTGTGAAAAGTATAGAGAGATTGATTTGTTTAGAACTGTCTACCTTTTATTAATCATGAGTGTCAACAATATATAGTGAGGCTACAATAGGTTAAGGGTTTCGCAAATGGTCACTATTGTAAGGGATAAGGAGTTGCTTTAATTTAAACTCTCCAATAAGCTTCTTTTTTGTGATAAAGCACCTTTAGCCTTATCCAGCTCTTGACAGCCTGGCTAAGCTCTTCCTTATCCTCTCCAAACGGTCACACTCGCCAGTAGTTACCCCAAGTAACTTCTCCTTTCACTCTTAAGTTACTTGATCATGGTAACTTTAATCTGGTCGAGGTGTGGGTGACTTTAACCTGTACGGCCTGTACGGTCAGTACGGATGGTACGGCTTGGGTCGACTCCAACTCTCCCATCTCCTTCCCTTTACTCCATCTTAGCCTTATTATCTCATGACTTCATTTTAACACTCCCCCTCAAGCTTAGCTTTGTGAAAGTCTAAGCTTGGATGGCTATGAGATCTTCCTCATTAAAAACCTCACCAAGGAAAACCCATTGGGACAAAACCTTGATGAGGGAAAAAGAGTAAAGACCTCACAGCCAAAGGGGATCAGCTCCTTCTCTTCCCAAGATCAATGAGGCCCAACCTGATGTGAATGGACTCCATTGTCTTCTGTCTCGCAGCTTTAGTGAACACATCAGCCAACTGATCTTCACTTCTTGTGTAGCATGGCAGGATGACTCCTAAGATGATCATCTGCCTCACCTTGTGACAATCCACTTCAATGTGCTTGGTTCTCTCATGGAACACCGAGTTGGAGGCAATGTGGATGGCAGCTTGGTTATCACAATGCATTGTCATTGGCGTGGCTTGATCAATCTCTAAATGCTTCAAGATGCCCTTGATCCACACCAGCTCGTTGGTCAGCTTCAGCATAGCTCTATACTCAGCTTCTGCACTTGAGCAAGACACCACCTTCTGCTTCTTACTCTTCCAAGTAACCAAGTTGCCTCCAATGAATGTGCAATAGCCTGTGGTTGATCTCCTGTCTGCTCTATCACCAGCCCAATCCGCATCACAGTATCCAACCACTTCAGTGCTCCCATTGCAACCCATCCATATGTTAACTTGAAGAGAAGAAGTGGAGAAGCAAAAGTGATGAGTTGAGTTGGTGCTTGTACAAAGACATGGCAAGATCTTCAGAGATTGTATGTTAAGGCTTTGGGAGAGTCTTAAGGCTTCAGAAGTGGTCTGATGAGTGTGCAAAGATAGGGTTAAGTCCAGGAAGGACTTAGACACCATTTAGAGAAGATTTGGGTCAGACAGTAACTCCAAAGTTACCACAGTAACTTTGGAGAGTTACCACAGTAAGATTGGAGAAGTTTGGGCAAGTTGGTGTAAACGTGAATAGTGAATCACTAGTCACTATTCAGGTTGACTATTCACTATTTGGGTCACTATTCAGGATGTGAAGAGTGCATAGTATATGGATAAGGCACCAAGGTTTGAATCTAGTCAAAGGGAATCAAGAAGATGCTTTGTGGAGGCAAACAACCAATGGGAGCTTCCTTGTGTGTGATTGGCTAGTTCTGGTCTTGGACAGGCTGTCTCTTGCTGTAAAGAGAAGGGAGCCACGACCATGAACCTGGACAGATGCATGGGAAGATTAGGAGGAGCCTAAGGAGAGCCAATCACAAGCAAGGAGCCAGCTTGCCTTGGTTTGAATTAAAGTGAGCCAGCTTAGCTTATCCAATCAGCACACATCACTCAGATTACAACAAGACCAACTTATCCTCACCATCCATTCCCCTTAAGTTATTTCTATCCATTAGATATAGGTTTATGAGTTTGCAAGAGTGTAAAACCTATATAAAGAGCCTCATGGGCGTGTGTAACTCTCTTAAGAGAGTATGGGGGTTCTCCCCATCTCCTTAATAATTATAAAAGTGTGTTCTTGATCAGATTCCCTTAATCTACCCCTTTCTTAGTCTCTAATCTCTTAATCTCTCAAAGTCTCTTTGTTTCTGATTCAAGTTCATACTAGTTTCATCAGACCTCTTATTCAACTAGTTCAAGACCTTATCTTTGCCTTTAATGGCTTTTCTTACATATACACAGCCAGAGCTCTCAAATCTCATATGGTATCAGAGCCAGGTTCATCAGAACCTGAGCTGAGCTTCCGCAAATCCACAGCTCTCATCTCAGCTCAAACCAAACTCTTGAATTCATATCCATCCGAGTTCAGCTCTTGAAGAAGAAGAGACTTGAAGCATGGAGTGTTCTCCTTATCTCTCAACCGTGCCTATCTTTACCTGATGGAGAGTGTCTCTTTGGAAGCAGAGGAGGATGGAGAGGTGTCATGAACCTCAAGCCAAAGGTCCTTGTCCAAGAGCTTATCACATCCGGATACAAGAAAGATGAAGCTAAGAGAAGCCGGTTTGAAGTATGAAGAAAGGAGGGGTCTTTGGGTGTGAGAAACAAGAAGGAGGCCACGGACTGAAGGAGAAGGAGTTGGGTGACGACCTAGACTCTTGAATCCAACCATATCATGGCAAGATTGCCTTTGGAGGCTTAAGGAACCAACCTGGTTCCTTGTGTAAGCGATTCTTTAAAACCTTCTTGATATTGAGCTTGTGGTGTGACTGTGCCTGGTTATTGTGATGTGTATTGATTGAAAAACCTGAGGATAATGTGTGATTGCTAAATATAATTAGTTGAATCTGTCCCAGGATGCTTTAAAGGCTTGTTTAGTGTTTAAAGAGTAAAATGCTTGCTCCTGTTAAGTAATGAGTTTGCTAAATGTGAAATGATATTGTTTGAAGCTCATGAACTGAAAACAGATTGAAAGTAATGCATTGTCTGATGTTAAGTGATGATAGTAATGCTTAGCCTAAGTTATAAATGAATGTGTGATGAATTGTATTGTTGCATTCATGAATTAAAACTGATTAGGGTTAGTGCATACTGTCAAATGGCTGTCTTACATTGAAGCATTAGATTCATGTCTAAATGCTGAGTAAAGAAGCTTTAAAAATTGCCTAAGTAGCTTGTATTGAATCTGTTAGGATCATGCTAGTGCTTAGAGAGTTTGCTTGCAAAGATTAGAACTTGAAAATGTCTAGTTTAATCTGTTGCATTGCTTAAAGACATTGGTGTTCAAACTTGATGATGCATCAAGGGTTGACCCAATGCACTTGTGTCTTATCTTTGCTGGAGTTGAGTGATGTTTCAGGTTCACAAGAGGTGTTCTTGGTTCACCATCCATCCGAGTTGAAAGAGGAAGACTTTGCCCATTGTGTGGAGCAATGGAGAGTTGAGAGAGAAGTGGTGATGCGCCACTGGTGTGAAGTGTCACTGAAGCTCACTTGCAAGCTTGGACCTATACTCAATCCAAGCTTGATGAGGGGAGTTTAGTGAGCTTCCAAGCGATCCAAGAAGTCCATTGCAAGCATCTGAAGAAGGAGCCATCCGGGCTTAGGCTGTGGCGAGTCTATTCAAGAGAGTACTCAAACTAAGACAGAGTACTCTTGGCTGTGAGAAGATGAAGGCAACTCTATCAAGGCGGCTTCTAGTGTGAAGTGATTGGAGAGATAGCTGAAGCTTCCACAAGCATTCCATGAAGATGGCAAGATCAGAAGAGGAGCGGCAATGGTGTGTGTGTTGAGTTGAGTTAAGTATATGAGTATGGAGAGAAGAGGAGTTGAAGAGAAGAAGAGATGGAAAAGCTTAGGGAGTTTGGGAGTGGATGGTACGGACGTCCGTACAAGGCCGTACTGACCGTACAAGGCCGTACCATCCAGCATCGACCAAGACTTACCTTGCATCACCCAAGTAACACGGTAACTAAGGAGAAGTTACTTTGGGGACTTAAGGAGAAGGGATCAGACCGTTGAGTGGATAAGGGAAGAGCATGCCAGGCTGGAACAGGCTGTAAAGAGGCAAAGCGTGTGAGCCTTATCATCCAATCATCCGGAAAGCAACCTTGACTCTACATGCTTCAATAGTGCCCATTTCGACTCTTGTAAACCCTTATGCTTTCCATATAAATATGTAACCTCACTCATTAATAAGATTAAGCAGTTCTAAGTCTCTCAAATCTCTTAAGACACAATGATTCTCTCTTAGACACTAAACGGCTCTCTAGTCTCTTAATCTTTCATAAACTCTTCTTAATCTCTACTTAAACTCTCACTTATATTCTGATTACTCTAAGGATCTCTTAATCTCATATGGTATCAGAGCCAGGTTCATTTGAATCTGGGGTTTGATCTTTAGAGAGTTACAAGCTAAAGGCTTTGAAGCTACACACGAGTAGCTTTGAAGGTGGTGAAGCTGTGATACGTTCTAGTTGAAGCTGTGCTACGTTCTGTGTGTTTGCGTGATTCTAGACTCAAGGTTGGTGTGTACGAGATTCAAGACTCAAGTTTTCAAGTCAAGCTGAGCAAAGATGGAACATGGGATGAACATGAGGATGAAGGTAGCGGTTACTTTCAAAGGTAGCAACTACCTTGTGTGGTCTCGGATGGTGAAGACTGCGGTGGGAAGTAAGGGTTTGTGGGGGCATCACAACAGGGGAGGCTCCGAAACTCATTACTCAGGGAGGAGATCAAGAAGAGGTCTCCAATGAAGCGGCTGTGGAGAAATGGCAACAAGAAGACATGCTGGTGATGACGGTTCTACACGCATCCTTGGACCCAGCTATCTTGGATGCCTACAGCTACTGTGAATCAGCCAAAGAGCTGTGGGACACGCTGAAGAAGGTGTATGGGAACACTTCCAACCTCAGCCGTGTGTTTGAAGTGAAGCAAGCGATCAACCGTCTAGTGCAAGAGGATATGGAGTTAACTAAGCACTTGGGGAGGTTCAGGTCCTTATGGTCAGAGCTGGAGATGCTGAGGCCGACCACAACTGATCCGGATCAGTTGAATGAGAGGCGCGAGCAAGACAAGGTCTTTGGGTTGCTTCTCACGCTGAACCCGGCCTACACTCAACTCATCCAGCACATGTTAAGGTCAGACAAGCTTCCAGACCTTGAGGAGGTGTGTGCGCAAATCCAAAGGGAGCAGGGATCTATGGGGTTGTTTGGAGGAAAGGGGGAGCTCTCTCTTGCCAATCAAGCAGCTCTTGAGGACTCAACCAAAGCTCCACAAGCAAACAAGGCATCTCACGGGAAGTATGAGGACAGGAAGTTCAATGGCAACTGTGATCATTGCAAGAAGCATGGTCATAAGAAGAGCCAATGCTGGATACTACACCCACACCTCAAGCCGGCCAAGTTCATGAAGGAGCGTGAGGGAAGGGCAAATGTGACTGAAGGTTCAAGTGGAGCTGACACCAGCAAGACGAGTGAAGTGGATGGGCTTGGAGGCAATGATGGGAATGGGAAGTCTCTGGTGGCTTACACAGGCGCCTCAAGCTCACGCAGCAATGATGACTACATCAAGAGATCAGACCTTGATGCTCTCTTCAAAATGCTAAAGGAAAACGGTAACACTTTATCACTTTTGAGTAATGTAAAAGATAATCTGAGTTTAGATAAGAATAGAGAATAGATTAGAGTAGATTTAAGAGATTAAGAGACTAATGGAGAATCATTGTGAAAAGTATAGAGAGATTGATTTGTTTAGAATTGTCTAGTCTTTATTAATGATGAGAGGCCACAATATATAGTGAGGTTACAAGCAGCATAAGGGTTTTCGAAATCACACTATTACAATGGATAGGATTCTACTTTAATTCAAACTGTCCAATTAGCTTATCCTTGGATGTAAAGCACCTTTAGCTTTATCCAGCTAATGACAGCATGTCTCTAAGCTCTTCCTTATCCTTCTTTACGCAAACCAGTGTGGTAGAAGATCAGAGTTACTTCTCTTAAGTTACCTTGATGTGGTAACTTCCCTTTGGTGAGTTTGATCGACCCTAATGGTACGGTCAGTACGGCCTGTACGGCCTGTACGGCTTAGGTCGACCCAAACTCATTCCTCTCCAACTCCTTACTCTTTCCCAACCTCATCTATTACTCTCAACACTTCTCATCATCCAATGCCTTTATATTAACACTCCCCCTCAAGCTTAGCTTTGTGAAAGCCTAAGCTTGGATGGCTATGAGATCTTCCTCATTAAAAACCTCACCAAGGAAAACCCATTGGGACAAAACCTTGATGAGGGAAAAAGAGTAAAGACCTCACAGCCAAGAGGATCAGCTCCTTCTCTTCCCAAGATCAATGAGGCCCAACCTGATGTGAATGGACTCCATTGTCTTCTGTCTTGCAGCCTTGGTGAACACATCAGCCAACTGATCTTCACTTCTTGTGTAGCATGGCAAGATGACTCCTAGGATGATCATCTGCCTCACCTTGTGACAATCAACTTCAATGTGCTTGGTTCTCTCATGGAACACCGAGTTGGAGGCAATGTGGATGGCAGCTTGGTTATCACAATGCATTGTCATTGGCGTGGCTTGATCAATCTCCAAATGCTTCAAGATACCTTTGATCCACACCAGCTCGTTGGTAAGCTTCAGCATAGCTCTATACTCAGCTTCTGCACTTGAGCAAGACACCACCTTCTGCTTCTTACTCTTCCAAGTAACCAAGTTGCCTCCAATGAATGTGCAATAGCCTGTGGTTGATCTCCTGTCTGCTCTATCACCAGCCCAATCCGCATCACAGTATCCAACCACTTCAGTGCTCCCATTGCACCCCATCCATACTCCTTGATCAGGTGAGCCGTTGAGATACATCAAGATTCTCTCCACCATGCGCCAATGATGCTCCTTAGGCACTTGCATGTGTTGACTCACCTGATTCACAGCAAAACAAATGTCAGGCCTAGTTATGGTAAGATAAATCAATTTGCCAACTAGCTTTCTATAGAGTTTAGGATCCTGATAAGGTTTGCTGTCTTCAATCTCCCCCTCTCGTGGGACTTTGTAGCCATCCTCCATAGGCATCCTTGCTGTCTTGCCTCCATAAGCACCTGCACCTTTCAAAAGATCAAGTGTATACTTCCTTTGGGACATGAACAAGCCTTCCTTGGATCTACATATCTCAATTCCAAGAAAGTATTTCATTTCTCCCAAGTCTTAAATCTCAAACATGGACTTAAGGAACTCCTTGGTTGCTATGATTCCTTCCTTATCACTTCCTGTGATAATGATATCATCAACATACACAAGGAGTGCAATCATACCTGAGGGAGTAGTGAGAGTGAAGAGGGTGTGGTCTAGTTCAGACTTCTTGAAGCCTCGGCCATTCAGAGTAGTGCTCAGCTTGTTGTACCAAGCTCTTGGTGATTGCTTCAGTCCATAGATAGGTTTCTTCAGTCTCAACACATTCCCTCTCTTCACTAAGTGTTCCAAGCCTGGAGGTGGATGCATATACACTTCATCCTCCAGCTCTCCTTGTAGAAATGCATTCTTCACATCCATTTGCCATAAGCCCCATCCAAGGTTCACAGCTAAGCTTAATACAATCCGGATTGTGTGTAGTTTAGCTACTGGCGCAAAGGTCTCAATGTAATCTTCTCCATAAGTTTGAGTAAAGCCTCTTGCAACCAGTCTTGACTTCTTTCTCTCAACCTTTCCATCAGCCTTATACTTGATTGTGAAGATCCATCTACTAGTCACAGCCTTCTTCCCTTTTGGTAACTCACTCTCATACCATGTATCATTCTTGATCATGGCTCCTGCCTCAGCTCCAACTGATTCCTTCCATTCTTTATCCATCATTGCCTCTTCATAGCTTCTTGGTATGTAGTTCTCATCCAAGTTTACCATAAAGGCACAATGTTCTTCAGGGTATTGAGCAAAGGAACACACAGCCTGAGAAGGATGCTCCACAGCTTGGACATTGTAGTACACTCGCGTGTTTACCCAACTAGAAGGATCCTTTCTCAGCCTTTTGCTTCTCCTCAATACTGGTTGGTTCTGAACCTGCTCCTCTTGGACACTCGGTTCTGGTGCTTCTGGTGCTTCAGCCTGAGCTTCTACTTCTCCTTGGCTTTGATCACCTTGATTGTGAGAGCCTGAAACACTCTCTTCTTCTTCTTCACTCAAGCCTGCTCCATCCTGACCATCTTCTTGAGTTTCAGATTCCCTGCCCCCCTCACGATCAAGGTGAGGTGACTGATTAGCTTCAACAGGGGTTGGAGAACGCTCATGGTTGTTCCTACTTCCCACATTTGGATCCTGGTTAATCTTGATACCTAGGCCTTCCAAAATCAGTCTTAAAGCTCCTGCCTTATCTGATGTTAAATCCTTTAGCTCCTCTTGATTCTTTTCTTCATAGTATCCTCTTGCTTCTATGAACTTCACATCTCTAGAGATTAGGACTCTTCTAGTTTCTGGATCATAGCACTTGTATCCCTTTTGTGTTGTTGAGTAGCCAATGAACATAGCCTTAGTGCTCCTTGCTTCTAGCTTGTTTCTCAACTCTCCTGGTACCAACACAAAGCATAAACATCCAAATACTCTTAAGTAATCCACTGATGGCTTGTGCTTGTTCAGAACTTCAAACGGTGCTTAATCCTTCAACACCTTTGTGGGAATCCTGTTGATCAAGTAACAAGCAGTAGCCACAGCATCACTCCAAAACCTCTTTGGAACGTTTGCTTGGAACATCAGTGACCTAGCAACCTCCATCAAGTGTCGGTTCTTCCTCTCAGCTACCCCATTCTGTTGTGGAGTATAAGGACAGCTTGTTTGATGCAAGATACCATGATGCTCTAGATGACTCTTGAACGCATAGCTTGTGTACTCTCCTCCATTATCTGATCTAAAAATTTTAATCTTGGCATTATAATGGTTAGTCACATAAGCTTGAAAGTTCTTAAATGCATCTATCACTCTATCTTTTGATGGGATTAAAGTTAACCAGGTGTATTTGGATTTTTCATCAATGAATGTGACAAAGTACTTATGATTATCTCTAGATATGCAAGGTGCAGTCCACACATCAGAATGAATAAGATCAAAGCACTTATCATAAACACTAGTAGAGTTTGGAAACACAGTTTTACAATGCTTGCCTAAAATGCAAGCTTCACAATCCTTATTCTCAAATAAAGCACCTGGTAACATCAAGTTCAAAGCTCTACCATGAGGATGTCCTAATCTAGCATGCCACAAAGCATTTTTATTTAAACTACAAGCAGTAGTAAACGAGCAATTGTAATTGGAAACAAGATCAAGTTCTTCAAGCAAATACAACTCTCCTTTAGTGATTCCTTTTCCAATCAAGTGACTGCTCTCAATATCCTGAAACTTTACATCATTAGGACTGAATATAACATTGCAATTCAAATCAGTTGTGCATTTCTTAACAGATAGCAAGTTAGATGTAAATTCCGGCATGTAGAAAGCTCTAGTGTTCTTATCAAACAACTTCAAGTTTCCTATTCCTCTAATAGGGATCTTGTCCCCATTTGCAATCATAACATGTCCACTAGTTGGTTCTATATCCTTAATCAGATTTGTATCACTAATCATGTGATGAGATGCACCAGAATCAACAATTAATGGCTTAGTTATACTGCTAGCATTGTGACAAAGGTTCAAAGGTGATCTAAATGCATTTAATTCTTGATTCATCCTAGCATTTCTAGCAAAGGTGTACTCATTTCTAGCATGTTCATTGCTTTTAGCCCTATCCATCCTAGCAATATCAGCAACACAAGGAGAAGTTTCTATAGTATTAGCTATCATGGATGCACCAAAGGAGTACCCATGAGTGTTACCATTCTCCTTGAGCATTTTGATGAGAGCATCCATCTCGGATCTCCTGATGAAGTCCTGATCATTGCCACGGATGTTGGGAGTTCCTGAGTATGTCACCAGTGCCTTGCCATCACCCTCACGCCCCTCTCCTTCAGCTCCACGGCTAGATGATCCAGCTCCACTTGTTCCCTCAGAAGCATGAGCTCTTGCCTCCCTTTCCTTCATGAACTTCGCCGGCTTCAGATGAGGATGTAGTATCCAGCACTAGCTCTTCTTTTGTCCATGCTTCTTGCAGTGATCACAATTGCCATTGAACTTCCTATCCTCATACTTGCCGTGTGCTGCTCTATTGGCTTGTGGTATCTCCTCATGATCAGTTTGCACAGCATTGGCTAGAGACAAGTCTCCTTTACCACCAAACAAGCCAATGGAGCCTTGCTCTTTTTGTATCTGAGCACACGCATCCTCCAGGTCTGGAAGCTTCTCAGCCCTCAACATATGCTGAATCAACCCACTGTAGCTTGGATTCAATATAAGCAGCAACCCAAAGACCTTATCTTGCTCTCTCCTTTCATTGAGAAGCTCCGGATCAGTTGTGCTAGGCCTCAGCATCTCCAGCTCTGACCAGAGTGTCCAGAACCTCCCCAAATGCTTAGTGAACTCCATGTCCTCCTGAGTTAGATCATTCAAAGCTTTCTTCACTTCAAAGACCCGGCTGAGGTTAGAGGTGTTTCCATATACCTTCTTCAATGTTTCCCACAGCTCCTTGGCTGTCTCACAATAGCTGTAAGCATCTAGAATGGCTGGCTCCAACGAGCTATGAAGAGCAGACATCACCATCATGTCCTCTTGTTGCCACTTCTCAGCTTCAGCTTCCGAAACACTCTCCTTGTCTCCTCCTTGAGTAATGAGCTTTGGAGCCTCACCAGATGTGATGTGCTTCCACCGTCCATAGGCAAGGTCTCATACGACACCTTGATCACTCCTTCACTTATTTATTTAATCATTCAGAAATTTTTAAAATGCACACAACACACAATGGGATAAGAAGCAAACCTATGATTGGACCTTTTCAGAGGTTTTGACGGTCCAGGCAACTATAAAGTGTAGGCTCTACCCAAATAGCCAAACACTTAGTTAGTGACTAATGGTTAGGAAAGCGAACAAGTTTAACAAGCGGTACCCTAGGTATAGGTAAAAAGATCGGGTAACTTCGTGGGTCATGGTAGGATAACCTCTGTACTCATTACTGGCACCACCGAAGCGCGAATGACGTAAGCGATCAAGGATTTTATATACTTGAACAATCATCACCTTACTCTCCTTGCTAGCCAAAACCAAAACAACTCAGGGTCCTCGGTCTTGATCTGATGAAACGTCCAACAAAAATTATCTCCATCGAGTTTCTTGATTCATTACTTGAAACTGACCTTCTATCTGAATAGGTTGATAGTTAAATAATCTGCATGACTTGGTAAAATTCTTCAGTAAAAACGGCTTCTATAGAATTCATGTGATCCTCCACCAACTCCTCATAGCTCTTAAGCTTTATAGTTTGGGTTACTCTGAGATTAATGGCTAAGTCACAATAGTACATCTTCATGACCTTTAGCTCATCCTCCAAACCATAATGGATGAATCAGATTAACTTCACTTTGAAATCTTGGCGGAAACATCTCACTGTGCGAACTCCATATCGGTCCCATGTTTTGGGTAGAAAACACTCCATCTTGAACTCTCAAAAGAAATCCGCCTAACTTAGACTAACATTTCCCAAATGATGCTTGACGCTTAATCACCAACTTACTGTATCATTCTTGATGATGTATGGTTCCATATCCTTCTTGCAATCTTCTGTACAATGGGCCACATTAGTTGTTCTGCTCCTAGTGTTGCATTCGAAATCTTCCTCTATACAAAATCTACATCGAATTGTTTAGTACTTGTCGGTGTTGTCCCAACTTCTTTATCTTGTTCACAAACTTCAAGATGTCTTGTTGCAACGGAATGGTGCTGGTGTGTCCATCGTCTTGTACTACTGCTGAACTATCTCCGCCACCAACGTTAAGCTTGAAACAAGTGCTGAATCAATCAGGCTTGTACGTCTCTGGTTCTGGTACGTTTGGGCATAAGCTGGATTGAAATGAGCAGCCGAAAGAATAAGTCATATGAAGTCGGATATTCTGAACTGGATCATCACCAACAACATCAACTTTGACTTCAATAAAACATGGGCCGAAGATGTAATTGATGTGTCAACTCTGTCTCATATATCTTTGAATATCGATATCCACACTAGAAATTGTAGGAACCGCATGAAAGCATGATGATACCAACTCCGAGCATGATGGTAGCAAACCCGAGAATGATGATAATGGATTGAAGCATGACCGGATTGAACCAAAACTTGACGATAACAAACCGAATCATGACGGTAGAAAGCTCAATCATGATTGTAGGAATCTCGATCTTGACATGATCAAAATTGGTAAGTACACTCCACTCCGTCGAGCTTGTCTTGATGCATCTCGTATGAAAGATAACAGTAAGGTAACTACCCATGACTATCTATCCTAATATGAAGGAACCAGCCAGCATATCCTAGTTACCCTTGCGACTCATTTTGACTCGAAAAAAATTTGAAACAAGTCCCATTCTAGCATCGTATAACCATGCTCTGATACCACCTTTGTGACACCCCTGATCTGGTCTAAGTATAAGTTGACTCGACCAGCCGTGCAACAATCAAACAAGAACATGCACAGCCGATCACTCGTAACTGAAACCAAACCAAGAAGCCACAATGTGTACATAAACGACTAACCCGAAGTTCCCAAAATAAATCCAGATACCTTAGGCCAACCGCCTAAGTACACATATCATATTAGGTACAACCTGAGGCTTTACAACCTTAAGAGTAATACCCAATAGTTGGTTCGTACGGACAAGGACTAATATCATTTGGAACCCGTACTTTAAAAACATTCTTTATACACTATATACTTATTCATTTAAAATAATCTTACAAAATCTTATAGATTAACCTCGAGGTTTTCGGTCAACAAACCTTATACATAAAGTATATCAAAACGACTGCAAGGATAATAAAACTACCGCTGGCTTATGCCGTTCCTTCCCGTCCTAGAGTAAAGGTCTCCCACCTACTGGTTACCTGCATATCAAATGAGTCATGAGTAACTAGTTTACTCAGTGAGTCTAATCCCACACCCACACACATATCAATAGTATCCTGAGCAAGCGACACCATTTGAATGCAGTGGAATTATATTCCATAATTAATATAATTATAAGGCCTCTCAATCCATCCATGTGAATCTATCTTAAACATCACCTCCACGATACCCGCCAATCACTCACTCTTAATATATATATATGCTAAACCCGGAAAACCACCAAGGCTAACCGAGCCTAACGGGGAATAAATATAACCATCATCTCCATCAGATATTCTAAGATAGAACATCCAACGCTGCATGCAGTTTACACGGCCTCCAGGGTGCGACCCCATCATCGTGTCTTCATGACCTTGATCCATATCGCAGGACCAATTCACGGCAATGCAGGACTTTCGGGAGAGTGAGTATACAATAAGACTTCACATGATTCACACTTATTAATAGAATACTTATAGATTAGTACTTGAGAACAAGTACTAAGGCTCGGGATAACCTCAAAGAATTATTCTTATTAATTCTTAAGTATTTAAACTAGATAAATACTTCATATATAAATATAGATCAAGAGATAATACTTAATCAATCAACCATAATTACTCCTTAATTAATCCATAATTACTCCTTAATTAATCCATGATTAATCCTTAATTAATCAATGATTATCCCATAATTAATTCATGATTAATTCTTAATTAATCAACCATATTCAATATGCAATCATGCATACTCATTCATAATTCATTCATCATCTATCTAGACTCACCTTTGATTCCATGAGATTGGCTAGGGAAGACTAGACTCGAGCTCAAGCTAATCACATTCCACTTCTTCTTCACTTCCAGATTCAGAATAAAGACAAGGCATGATCGGGCTGACCATTCCAATCTCCTCGGGTAACAATTCAAATCAACAATCTTCTGAATTCAGATGGTAGACAACTTAACGTTGAAGCCACTCCTAACCGATCAAAACCAAAGGCTTAAGAACATGGGTGATTCTGAACTTCAGGACACCAAATATTCAGCTCTTAACCACACCAATACTCACTGATTAAAGTCAGAAGAGGGTGAGAAAGGGTCGTCCAAGCTCACTTCTCTTCTCTTATTTTTTTCTGATTTTGTCATGTATTTTCCTCACAGATTTTTCTCTCTTTCTTTCTCTCTTTCTCTCTGAATTTTTCTTTCTTGTTTCTGAGATGAATGAGCTCGGCCAGGAAGAGGACAATGTAATAAATGACAGGGGAAACAGCAGGAGAAGAGTCAGCAAGAAAGGACAAAAGTTTCAGATCAGTATGAGACTTGTGGTGAGCTGAATCACACTTTCCTTCCCATGAAGTAATGTCATTTCTTTTCCATGAAGAAACTTCAAGTAGGTGTGCAACTCACATGACTTTAATGTAGCAAGCAAGAAGGAAGGTGCAAGTCACATGTTCAGGTCAGGAAGGAAGCAAGCAGCCAGACAGCACATGACACGCACATGACTCGCAAGCAGCTGAAAGTATTCAAGACCAGTTTTCAATAAAATGTTTCCCATCCATCGGTTCTCGTCCAGCTTAGATAAAACTCGACTATAATAATTAACACTTGGTCAGAACTATTAAGAGTAGGTACTTTATTTAAATTCTGATCAATCAATCTTCAAACTGATCTTAAACAATTTTCTCGACCAAAATTCTATCTGCTCGAGAGGGTTATTACACCGACTGTCCCTGTTAATCATTACTCCGATCCCAAAGGCCAACACAATAAGATCAAAATCCTATGATGTTATCCCATGCTAATGTATACAGAGCGTAGTGTCACGGACTGATTTCTTCGCAAGAAGCAGGACATGCGGCCTTAGCAGTTTTCTTCCTTAAGAAACGCTAAGTCAGCCTCTTCGATAATGATCAGCACTTAGAGAAAGAGTGATGGACGAAATTTAGAGAGAAGGTAGAGCTTATGGAAGTGTTTTTATTAATGAAAACTTGTTATCTTACAATGAGGAACTCAGCCCCTATTTTTAGAAAACCACCCCCTCAATGGATGGTGGAGATCAAACCGATCTAACGGTTGAGATCATTTCCTTCTTATGAAGTTACTTCACCTTGAAGTACCTTCCCCTTAAGTAACTGATACCACTCAAGTTACCCTAAGGAGTGTTACTCTCATCAAAAGAGGTTCAGATGTAGTACTTAGGGATCGAATCCACAAGGAGCTAGGGAACAACTAAATCTAGTGTTTATTAATTCTAAGAGTTGTAAATGTTTAAATGAAATAGCAATAGTAACAAGCGAAGTAAATAGTAAATGTAATTTGGTTGGAAATGATATTAGACGCATGGCCACTATTCAGGTGTTGGAGATTATAATATCTATAGATGTCTATTTGTTGCATGTATGATATGTTAGAGCTCAACCGCTTAACTCAGTGATCAGCTGTCGCATGTTTCACTGGTCAACAAGCTATATCTCGTGTCTCAACGGTTAGTATGTTGACCAACGAAAGAGTGTTGATCGATGGTCCTATAGAGACGTCGACCGATACACCCTTACCTACGTCGACCGATAGTCAGTTGAGGACATCCATCTACGGGTTCTAGCGTATGCGCGAGTATGATATGCCTTATTAAGATACTAAATTGGCGGTTAGCCCTGTCTAGCAGTCCTAATATGATAGATAGATGTCAGGATGAGATAACAAGGGTGCTTGAGTATGCAATCCTATGATCATGTTCTAGTTAGCAAGGCTAAACCAAGCAATGAATACAAATCTATCATGAATATCACAACAAGGCAGATCTATAGTTTGGGGCTAATCCCACAAACCTATCTGAACCCTGGATCTAATAAATGAACTACTCAGACATAGCAAAGCGATTCATGACAATGAAGAAATGGAAATTCAAAGTATAGATGAAAAGAAATGAAAACAAGGAGTTCCAATCAAAAGTGATCTTCTCTCCAAAACTCTCTCTCTCTCCCAAATTAAAATTGTAACAAAAACCTCTCCCTGCCGTCAAAACACTTAGGCAGTATATAATCTACTAGGTTAAAAACTCGTCAGGAAATTTTCGTAATTTAGCTTGGACTTGGGCTTCAAGTCCGCTGGATCCAAATTGTCGCATGTCCAATGTCTCGACATCGATCGATGGTACTTGTGTACATCGATCGATATTAATCTTCATTTGTCGAGGCATCTCATGGTGTCGATCGGCAGCACTGGATGTGCATCGATCGATTGTTCTTCCTCTTGTCGACCTCTACATGGTCAGCTCGGATGAAATGTCATTTAAGCTCCAAAATGCTCCAAAGTCATAGCTTTACTCCGAAATGCACCCGAACCTGAAAACATACCTAGAGAGTAGAAAACATAGATATATATATATATATAGTAAAACACCTATATACCATGGATGAAAACGGGTTAAATCCAAGCTATATCAGTAACTTAGCCCCAAAATATTCAACACCCTTTCATAAGCTTCCACACTTTTCTACACTTAGATAATTTACATAAGTTGCTTAATACTTAAGAAAATCCTAAGTAAGATGGGCTTGGATCACTCCTTGGACTGGCCCGCTACATGGATGTCTTCATGGACATTTTTGGTCTTCCAAACCCGGCCGTGACAGTAGGCTTGCTTTGAGCACTCTAATTTCTTCAAAGTAACAGCGCCAGAGGCACGACCCGGCCAGTTAAGGCCATGATCATATCGCCGACAGAAGAGACAAGCCGACCGGTGCTCACCGAAGGCGGACCGGGCGACCCATCCCAAGGTTCATTTACGAGCTTTTTAAGTGCAACAACTTAAATATACGCTATTGGAACTGGAATTACCCCGGTTGCTGGCACCAGACTTGCCCTCTAATGGATCCTCGTTAAGGGATTTAGATTGTACTCATTCCGATTACCAGACTTAAAGTGCCCGGTATTGTTATTTAGTAATTTGTGCACCTGCTGCCTTCCTTGGATGTGGTAGCCGTTTCTCAGGCTCCCTGTCTGGAATCGAACCCTAATTCTCCGCCACCCGTTACCACCATGGTAGACCACTATCCTACCATCGAAAGTTGATAGGGCAGAAATTTGAATGATGCGACGCCAGCACTAAGGCCATGCGATCCGTCAAGTTATCATGAATCATCAGAGCAACGGGCAGAGCCCGCGTCGACCTTTTATGTAATAAATGCATCCCTTCGAGAAGTCGGGGTTTGTTGCACGTATTAGCTCTAGAATTACTACGGTTATCCGAGTAGTAGTTACCATCAAACAAACTTTAACTGATTTAACGAGCCATTCGCAGTTTCACAGTCTGAATTCGTTCATACTTACACATGCATGGCTTAATCTTTGAGACAAGCATATGACTACTGGCAGGATCAACCAGAGCATTCATAAATCAGGGCAAGACCACGTCATATTCCCGCAAACACATGGAAAGTGGGAACAGACGCAGACTTGACCGTCATCTTTTGTCCGGAGACAAACGTGCTTAGCGGGACAGAATTTCTTCGAGTCACCGCCATAATATTTCCGCAACCGAGATCTCAGCAAACAGCTTATTCAACTTTGCGAACAATGCATAAATTATGCAAAGACGTAAGGATCACAAGTGCCGGCTTATGTGTTCACGACTTCCCCACTGAAGGAGATGCCGCAAACAACATTTTAAGCAAAGGTTAACAATTCCTTCCAGATAGGTACGCAACACATGCTCCGGATCAGTTCAACAAGCATAAAACTATGCTAGTGAAGAAACTTAGGAGGATAGTTGGTCTGTAGTTGGGTGCGCGAGCACAGAGCCTACAAACACTAGCTATCCAATCACCACTCATACGCCGAATGTTCATTTGCCCCGCTAACATCAATCTTTCCAACCACTCTTGAGATGTAATCAAAAGAGCAACTGGAAGACGGATGAAACCAGGCCAAGACCACACAAGCGCAAAAATTTGAAGTTAAGGGCAAAACGGTCCGCCGGAAAATTCACCGGAAAAATTACCGGAGACAATCCGGTCATCGACCTCAACCCAACCATCGATAGTGTTGGACCGAGCAGTCCAACACTACATACCCCTTCCGGTACTGAGGGTAGGTTCAGAAGAGTGCGTACCGCTTATATAGACAAAACACTTTTTTCAGTCTGTCACAAGTAGACATTGGCTGTGTTCCGGGAGTATTTTTAATGTAAAAAAAAAATACTTCGTATTTGAATCTGATTTTTTGCATGCTTCATAAAAATGGTTGAAGCTATTTTCTGGTAAATTTTCATGATTTTCTTTTGCTTCTAACCATGTCTTTTGCATGCTACAAAGTTCGGCGTTTCCTTGTCTAAACGGATGTCTACATCAACTTTTGATCAACACTTGACATCCTAAACTCTTTGTTGACATATTTTTGATGTTTCCTTTCAGAAAACTTTCTTCAAAAATATTAATTTTTGAATTTTTGGCTTCTCGGGTGATTTTGGCTGTCCGTGGGTGATTTTGGCCCACGTGGGCTGTTTGTTCAGTACACACAGGACGTCCGTGTGTGTCCGTCAGCACACACAGGACGTCCGTGGCCGTCCCTGTGTATCCGCCAGGACACACAGAACGTCTGGGGCTGTCCATCAGTACACATATCAGGACGCTGGTCCTTGGACTCAGCACGCTGGCCCTTCCCGTGGACTGTTTGGGTGATTTTGGCCACGTGGGCTGTCTGTTCAGTACACACAGGACGTCCGTGGGTGTCTGCCAGCACACACAGGACGTTCGTGGCTGTCCGTCAGCACACACAAGACGTCCATCGCTGTTCGTGTGTGTCCGTCAGCACACACAGGAAATCCGTGGCTGTCCGTCAGCACACACATCAGCACGCTGGTCCTTGGACCCAGCACACTGGCCCGTTCCACTCGATCTCTACGTAGCGACCGAGCTCTTCCGAAACGTCGATTTGACACCAGTCCATGCACTCTCGTCTATCCTTCGATGCTATCTACCGAAGACTGTAGCAAACTCAGTTCATGTTTTCACCCATTCTAAATCATCGATCAAACTTTGCGGATAAAACCGCGAAAAGTTTGTTCTTTATCGAAAGAAGTCGCAGCAAACGCTACGAGTCGGAAGACGGCCAAAGGGACCTAAAACACGATTCGAGGCCCATCCTATGACTCCTTAACCAAAAGCTCGTAAACGGTAGCACGGTTAACGCTTGGCGCGCAAGGAAGGATAAATGTCAAGTTTCCGCGGATAAATACGAAATTTTGAGGATAATTACGAAGATCAGAAAAAATGGAATATCTCCGTTTTATGCTATGACGGCTTAAGGGCAGAAGAGTAACAGCGTAAACCAATCTTGGAGCAAGTATATAAGGAGTCCTAGGCGAGAGGCATGGGGGAGGACTTTTTAGACTCGGAATTCTTTGCAGTTAGAAACTTTAGGCTTTATTCTCGACAAGTTCGTTTTCTATGTCTGGCACTCAATTACTAGACGAAGTCGCCCAGGCAGTTCGATCTCTTGTCCAGCTCTATCAATTAAACTACGTTCGGCTTGATCCTCGAAAGGGGTACGTAGGCAGCCTTTAACAAGGTTCAGTCCGAAATCAATCAAAATTCTTTTCTGTATCTTTTTCGTCTTTTGTTATCGAGCTGCGACTCAACTAGGTTTGAGCTATTAGGCCGCAAGAACTAAGTAACTCGCTGTCAGCCTTTGCGGCCAAAGCTTTTATGATCTCTTGTAATGATCGCAACGCTCTTACGCGGACTCGAAATAAGATCTACTTTCTCTAAATTCGTTTGTTATCTTTTCATGATTTCCGCATATATTTGGTCACTTGTCGTTGGCTCTCGCAGATATCCGGGACCTCTGGGAAATTAGGGTTTTCCTAGTTTCTCAATTTAAACGGAAATCGACAGTGCGAATTTTGGTTCCCACAGTTTGGCGCTAGAAGGAGGGGGGGGGGTTACGGATTACTCTTACTCATGGCCACAAAACGCTTGATCGAAACGATGTCTGGATATATGAAAGACAAACTCGCAGCACTGACTGATCCTATGGCCAACACTTACGCAAACGCCATAGTTTTCAAAAAAATCGAAAACTTAGTCGCGACCTTCCGCCACAGGAAGAACACTAAAGCAAGCTCGCGATTTCTCCCTGTAAACACGAAGGGATACGATAAATCTTATCAAAACCCGTAAGTTTGGCTCATTACCAAACAAAAGAAGTCTCAATGTGTAAGGATTTTACCAAAGCAAGTTTTCCGAAAACATTTCCATGAGTAACTCCAAGCAACTTTCGCCTAAGATCAAAATCATAGCAGAAACGTTTTTCGTTAAACCCGCAGAAGCAACGCTACTTTGACGTATGTATACATATCACTAATTTACAACCTTCGTAAAACCGGTTATATGATATAATAAATTATCGTATAGCCCATAGTCGGAAATCATATGATAAATTCTTCGTAACGAAACTAAGTCCTAACAACCAAACGGTTAACGGAAAATCTAAACTTTTCGAAAATTGACCAAGATCAAAACGCTCCACAATTCACTTTCAGCCCGCAACATTTTAACCATAATACGCGGCATGTAAGGAAAAATTCGTAACAAAGCTTCTACAGCTATACGAAACATCCTAAAAAATGCACGAAGTAGACCTCGGAAGGCCAACGCTTCACAAGGCACTATGAAAGAAAACGCTTGTTCCCATGGACAAATTTACACGACACCTCAGTCATAATTCCTCGATCGCGAATAAAACTATTAGCATCCGAACAGGAACAACAAATTTTGGCTGCGAACATTTGTAGTCAAACCAGAATGTTTCTCAAACGCAGGGCTAAGACTAAACCCTCGCAAAATCACAAAATATCTTCAAGCCCGCGAACATTTCAAGCACGAAACGTGGCATACGAAAGAATAACAAATCTTCAGCATCGCGAGACGTCGCAGACGCCTGAAGATTAGTTCTTCGACGAAATTTCCTTCCTCGATAAAAACACCTTCATGGAAGACCAGACAGTCATACGCACTAACATCTTCTCAAAACATATTCTTCGCGAAGACTCAAAATGGTAATTTTTACCATTAAGTTTGTTGCTGATGACAACAAACTCTTAACGTCCTAAACAGACTTAGCCATCTCGTAGAGATGACTCTCGTACATCCGACACAAGGATAATAGCGCTATAAAAGAAACCCAAAATTTTTGGTCAGCACTTCCAGGAGGCTTAAAAATTGTCCTTGGAGAGATGCTCGGTTCCAACCATACAAGTCGTATAAGCCGAGAACCTATTGCGGACTTTAAATCGGTATGGAATCAGGATGAAACTGAAACGGGATACGTAAGTCGAATTAGTCATCGCACCCTCTAAAACCAGGAGTAAACCTAGGTCTTGCCCTAAACCCAGCGCACTGGTCTTTAACATCTCTAGGCATAGTATCAAACACCCTGATACGAGATCCCAAAACTTGTTTCTTTGCCAATATTCGAGAATCTTTAGAAATCCCGCAAGTTTACACACTGCAGAAAACTCTCAAAACAGATTACGGATATATCAGTTCACACAGAGTTAGATTACGAGATGATAACTCGTAGTCTTCCTTCTACACCCATACAAAATGCCATCGGCAGCAACACGCTTTATAACTGCTACATAAAAACTAGACCATAAAGGTCCCATTGGAAAACTAGTCATAAGAACCTTAACTCCAAGACGAACTACGAAAGGCTTGATCCCTTCGACAAGGGTACGTAGGCAGCCGTCATAAGGCGCAGCCCCAATCTTATTGCGTTTTCACGCTAGAAGCTCATGGTTCTAACGAGCTGGGGGGCTAACTGTTGGGGTCAAAATCGGTCACAACGGAATCAATGTCTGAAAGTCCGTAAAAATCAGCATGAAAGTTTTTACGAAAACTAATCTTCGTAAAGATATCTTTACGAAGAGCCTTGCGGTAAAATCTTGTTCAAATCTCAATCGAACCACTAAATACCGATTGTCCGAAGGCAACAAACATGTATCCAAATCAGCCGCGGACAAGCTCGGGTATGGAAATCGGACCGCGGACAAGCCAAGCTCGATCGATACGCAGTGACCAAGCATGCACACAGCTTGATCGCTAAGCAGCGACCGAGCTTGAGCCAAGCTCGGTCGCTACGTATCGACCGAGCATCCATCCCGCTTGGTCGCTACGTAGTGACCGAGCTCGAGCCAAGCTCGGTCGCTACGTATTGACTGAGCGTCCGTTCTGCTCGGTCGCTACATAGCAACCGAGCTCGATCCAAGCTCAGTCGCTACATAGCGATCGAGCATCCGTTCCACTCGGTCGCTACGTAGCGACCGAGCGTCCGTCCCGCTCGGTCGCTACGTAGCGACCGGGCTATTCCGAAACGTCGATTCGACACCAGTCCATGCACTCTCGTCTATCATTTGATGCTATCTCCCGAAGACTGTAGCAAGCTCAGTTCATGTTTTCCACCATTCTAAACCATCGATCAAACTTTGCGGATAAAACCGCGGAAAGGTCGTTCTTTATCGAAAGAAGTCACAGTAAATGCTTCGAGTCGGAAGATGGCCCAAAGGGACCTAAAACACGATTCTAGGCCCATCCTACGACTCCTTAACCAAAAGCTCGTAAACCGTAGCACGGTTTACGCTTGGCGCGCAAGGAAGGGTAAATGTCAAGTTTCCGTGGATAAATACGAAATTTTGAGGATAATTACGAAGATCGGAAAAAATGGAATATCTCCATTTTATGCTATGACGGCTTAAGGGCAGAAGAGTAAAAGCGTAAACCGACCTTGGAGCTAGTATATAAGGAGTCCTAGGGGAGAGGCATGGGGGAGGACTTTTTAGACTTGGAATTCTTTGCACTTACAAACTTTAGGCTTTATTCTCGACAAGTTCGGTTTCTATGTCTGGCACTCAATTACTAGACGAACTCGCCCAGGCAGTTCGATCGCTTGTCCAGCTCTATCAATTGAACTACGTTTGGCTTGATCCTCGAAAGGGGTACGTAGGCAG
Organism: Brassica napus; assembly: GCF_020379485.1. Taxonomy (NCBI): domain Eukaryota; kingdom Viridiplantae; phylum Streptophyta; class Magnoliopsida; order Brassicales; family Brassicaceae; genus Brassica; species Brassica napus. The sequence continues at coordinate 6,154,968 of NC_063440.1, forward strand.
CCTTTAACAAGGATCAGTCCGAAATCAATCAAAAACCTTTTCTGTATCTTTTTCGTATTTTGTTATCGAGCTGCGACTCAACTAGGTTTGAGCTATTACGCCGCTAGAACTAAGTAACTCGCTGACAGCCTTTGCGGCCAAAGCTTTTATGATCTCTTGTAATGATCGCAACGCTCTTACGTAGACTCGAAATAAGATCTACAGTTTTCTCTAAACTCGTTTGTTATCTTTTCATGATTTCCGCATATATTTGGTCACTTGTCGTTGGCTCTCGCAGATATCCGGGACCTCTGGGAAATTAGGGTTTTCCTAGTTTCTCAATTTAAACGGAAATCACCAGTGCAAATTTTGGTTCCCACAGTCAGCACACACAGGACGTCTGTGGCTGTCCGTGTGTGTGTCCGTGGGTGTCCATCAGCACACACATGACATCCGTGGCTGTCTGTGTGTGTCCGTCAGCACACACAGGATGTCTGTGGCTGTCCATCAGTACACATATCAGCACACTGGTCCTTGGACTCAGCACGCTGGTCTTTCCCGTGGACTGTTCGGGTGATTTTGGCCCACGTGGGCTGTCTGTTCAGTACACACAGGACGTCCGTGGGGGTCCGTCAGCACACACAGGACGTCCGTATGTGTCCATCAGCACACACAGGACGTCCATGGCTGTCCGTGTGTGTCTGTGTGTGTCCGTCAGCACACACAGGACGTCTGTGGCTGTCCAGCAGTACACATATCAGCATGTTGGTCCTTGTACTCAGCACGCTGACCCTTCCCGTGGACTGTTCGGGTGATTTTGGCCAACTTGGGCTGTCTGTTCAGTACACACAGGACGTCCGTGGGTGTCCGCCAGCACACACAGGACGTTCGTGGCTGTCCGTATGTGTTCGTGTGTGTCTGTGTGTGTCCGTGTGTGTCCGTCAGCACACACAGGACGTCTATGGCTGTCCATCAGTACACATATCAGCACGCTGGTCCTTGGACTCAGCACGCTGGCCCTTCCCGTGGACTGTTCTGGTGATTTTGGCCCATGTGGGCTGTCTGTTCAGTACTCACAGGACATCCGTGGGTGTCCGCCAGCACAGACAGGACGTCCGTGGCTGTCCGTGTGTGTTCGTGTGTGTCCGTCAGCACACACAGGACGTTTGTGGCTGTCCATCAGTACACATATCAGCACGTTGGTCCTCGGACTCAGCACGCTGACCCTTTCCGTGGACTGTTCGGGTGATTTTGGCCAACGTGGGCTGTCTGTTGAGTACACACAGGACGTCCGTGGGTGTCCGCCAGCACACACAGGACAACCGTGGCTGTCCGTGTGTGTCCGTGAGTGTCTGTCAGCACACATATAAGCACGCTGACAACACATATCAGCATGCTCGTCCTTCCCATGGACTGTTCTCGTACTTCCCATGGACTGTTCTCGTACTTCCCATGGACTGTTCTCGTACTGATTTTGGACAACTGATGCACCATGTCAGTACACATATCAGCACGCTGGCCCTTTCCAAGAACTGTTCGTGTACTGATCTGGATATGAGCTCAAGTTTTGATGGACTGGACTGTCCAAGTCAGTCTTATTGATGCTAGCCCGAGTTCTAATGAACTGATGGTCCAAGTGTACTTATGCTGGCTCGACTTTTCATAATCCCACCAAGTGTTAACATTTTTCCCTTGGTTTTTATTGTGGTATGATCGGGTCCAAGCGTACTGAAGGGCAAGTGTACTGAAGGGATGAATGAAAACTCTTTTTGGTTTTAATGCTCCCATCAGGATGCTTTTGGCCGAGACTTGTGCACATGCGGGCTGCATTTCATCGGCCAATCTGAAATATTAGGGCGAGAGTGAATTTCACCAAGTAAAAACCTCGAACCTCCGATGACGTCTTCTTATATACTGTTACAAATCATGGAGATGATTGGTATTAACCAAGCCCAGCCGCGGCCGCGGCTGGAGGAGAGAGACTCGGCCACCTTTTGGCCGACCTTAGTTGTAGGATGTTTTCGTTTTCTATCTTTTAGTAGTTTTCATATTTCCTCGTGGATTAGGATTTGTACTCTTTCATTTTATCCTTATCTTGTAACCCCTATATAAAGGGAACTTCACCTAGTAGGACGTTTAGATACTTCATGGTCCTGATTGATGCATCGACCAGATGGTCACATGTTTGTCTACTATCCACACGAAACTTGGGTTTTGCACGCCTGCTTGCTCAGATAATAAGACTGAGAGCACACTTTCCAGATTTCCCTCTAAAGACTATACGTCTAGACAATGCTGGTGAGTTCACGTCCCAGGCGTTTAATGAGTACTGTATGTCCATGGGGGTAAGTGTAGAACACTGTGTGGCACATGTACATACACAGAACGGCTTGGCCGAATCTTTCATTAAATGTATCCAGTTGATAGCCAGACCATTACTAATGAAGTCTAAACTCCTGGTATCAGCATGGGGACATGCGGTTTTACATGCAGCAGAACTGATTCGCATCAGGCCATTTAGTGAGCATAGATATTCACCATCCCAGTTACTTACGGGTCATGAGCCAGACGTGTCCCACATCAAAACGTTTGGATTGGCCGTTTATGTTCCAATTGTTCCACCACAGAGAACAAAGATGGGACCACAGAGGAGGATGGGAATATATGTTGGATATGACTCCCCAACTATTATAAAGTATCTTGAGCCAACAACCAGTGATTTGTTTAAGGCCAGATACGCAGACTCACAGTTTGATGAGTCCACATATCCGACCTTAGGGGGAGAGAATAGCCGGTTGATTAAAGAAATAGAATGGTCTCGACCATCAATATCTTGGCAAGATCCTCAGACTAAAGAGTATGATATGGAAGTCCAAAAGATTATACATCTTCAAAATCTAGCTAATCAACTGCCAGATGCATTTGCTGACCTAAATAGAGTGACAAAGTCATACATACCGGCTTGTAATGCACCAATAAGAATAGATGTCTAGAAGGGACAATGTCAAGTGGCTATAGAGTCTAAAAAACGTTTGAAACGTGGAAGACCAATTGGTTCCAAAGATAAACAGCCTCGGAAGTCCAAGAGAGGTGCTGGATCCGAGAGCATCAAGGAAACCGTCCAGGACATTGATGGACCGGCCGAGCCGACCAGAACGGTCGAGCCAAGTGGGTCGGCCACACCAAATGATCCGGCCGTTCCGCATAGTGAGGTTCGGGACCCTGAACTTCATGGGATGCCAGGGCCAGAAAATCAAGAGATCTCTATAAACTATATGATGTCTGGAACACAATGGAACAGAAAAGATATCGATGTCGATGATATATTTGTATACAAGGTAGCACTTGAGATCATGGATATAGATGAGGATCTAGAACCCACTTCCATACAAGAATGCATGCAAAGATGATATTGGATCAAATGGGAAGAAGCTATAAACGTGGAGTTAGAATCACTGAGAAAGAGAGGCGTTTTTGGCCCTATAATCCTGACACCAAGTGATGTCAAACCAATGGGATATAAATGGGTCTTTGTGAGAAAGAGAAATGAGAAAGGAGAAGTAGTGAGATACAAAGCACGGCTTGTAGCACAAGGATTCTCACAGAGACCAGGAAAAGATTATGAGACTTACTCCCCTGTGGTGGATGCAACTACATTAAGATATCTAATCAGTATGGCCGTAAAAGAGAAGATAGAGCTCAAAGGGTATTGAGCTACATTTACGCCTAATGGATGTAGTGACTGCATATTTATATGGTCCACTGGATAATGAAATTCATATGAGATTTCCAGAGGGCATTGAGCTCAAAGATAAGAAAGGTTCTCGAGAACAGCATTGTATTAAGCTGAATAAAGCCTTATATGGTTTGAAACAATCAGGTCGAATATGGTACAACAGATTATCAGAGTACCTATTGAAAGAGGGTTATAAGAACGATCCAAAAAGTCCATGTATTTTTATAAAGAAATTCGACAGCAAGGGCTTTGTGATTATGTCGGTTTATGTGGACGACCTGAATATTATAGGAACCTCCGGAGAGATTTCCCAAACGGTCGAATGTCTAAAGAAAGAATTCGAGATGAAAGACTTAGGGAAAACTAAGTTCTGTTTGGGACTACAGTTTGAGTATGTATACAAAGGAATCCTTGTGCATCAAAAGACTTATACAGAAAAGATACTCAAGAAGTTTAATATGGACCAGGCTCATCCCTTGTCGAGTCCTATGGTCGTGAGGTCCTTAGACCTACAGAAGGATCCATTCGGACTGAAGAAGCCGGACGAGGAGACATTCGGGCCGGAAGTGCCTTACCTAAGTGCCATTGGAGCCTTAATGTATATGGCTAGTCATACTAGACCGGACATCAGCTTTGCCATGAGTTTACTGTCTAGATTCAGTTCATGTCTAACTCTTAGGCACTGGAACGGAATAAAACATATGTTCAAATATCTGCAAGGAACAAAGACCTTGGGCTGTTCTATACCGGCCGGCCAGGAGAGAGTTTGGCCGGATATGGAGATGCTGGGTACTTATCTGACCCACACAATGCTAGATCTCAGACAGGATATGTGTTTATGCATATTGGGGCTGCAGTATGTTGGCCGTCCACGAAACAATCCTTAGTGGCCACATCCTCTAATCATGCCGAGATCATAGCCATGTATGAAGCAAGCCGAGAGCTTGTTTGGTTGAGGAACATGACCGGCCACATCCTGAAAGAGAGTGGTCTGGCCGTGGGAAAGAAAAAAAGAATAGCCAACGATCATCTATGAGGACAATGCAGCTTGCATAGCTCACCTCAAAGATGGATACATCAAGGGAGATAGAACAAAGCACATCTTGCCCAAGTTCTTCTTCACCCACGACCTGCAGAAGGAAAAAGAAGTTCAAGTGGTTCAAGTTTGGTCCAGTGACAATTCAGTCGACCTCTTCACCAAGTCTGTTGGGGTCAAAATCGGTCAAGAAGGAATCAATGTCTGAAAGTCCGTAAAAATCGGCATGAACGTTTTTAAGAAAAGTAATTTTCGTTAAGAAATCATTACGAAGAGCCTTGCGGTAAAATCTTGTTCGAACCTCAATCGAACCACTAAACACAAGCTGTCCCAAGGCAACAGAAACGTATCTAAGCCAAACACGGATAGGTTAGAATATGACGATCGGAACACGGACAAACCAAGCTCAGTCACTACGCAACTACCGCACATGCACACTGTCCGGTCAATACGTAGCGACCGAGCTCGAGCCAAACTCGGTCGCTTGGTGAATTCTGCTTCACAATAATAGGAAGAGCCGACATTGAAGGATCAAAAAGCAACATCGCTACGTAGCGACTGAGCTCGAGCCAAGCTCGGTCGCTACGTAGCGACTGAGTGTCCATCTCGCTCGGTCGCTACATAGCGACCGAGCTCGGCCAAGCTCAGTCGCTACGTAGCGACAGAGCGTCCATTCCGCTCGGTCGCTACATAGCGATCGAGCTCGAGCCAAGTTCGGTCGCTACGTAGCGACCAAGCGTCCGTCCTGCTCGGTCGCTATGTAGCGACCAGACTCTTCGGAAACGCCGATACAACACCAGTCCATGCATTCTCGTCTATTCTTCGATGCTATCTCCCGAAGACCGTAGCAAACTCATTTCATGTTTTCCGCCATTCTAAGTCATCAATCAAACTTTGCGGTAAAAACCGCTGAAAGTTCGTTCTTTATCGAAAGAAACCGTAATAAACGCTTTGAGTCGGAAGATGGCCCAAAGGGACCTAAGACACGACTCGAGGCCCAACTTACGATTTCTTAACCAAAAACTAGTAAACCGTTGGACGGTTTACGCTTGGTGCGCAAGGAAAGATAAATGTCAAGTTTCCGCGGATAATTACGAAATTTTGAAGATAATTACGAAGATCGGAAAAAATGGAATATCTCCATTTTTATGCTATGACGGCCTAAGGACAGAAGAGGAAAAGCGTAAACTGACCTAGGAGCGAGTATATAAGGACTCTTTGGCGAGAGGCATGGGGGAGGACTTTTCAGAGCAAACTTAGCACTTAGAGCTATTAGGCAACTTTCCGTTTTTGTTATTTTGAGCTGCGACTCAATTAGGTTTAGCCGTCTTAGGGTTACTAGAAATAGGAATCTCGCCGACAGGCTTATACCTTGTTGTAAACGCTCATACGCAAATTCGGAATAAAACTTCTCTTTGCTCTTTTTTTCGATTTCTTATACTTTATCGTTGTTATTCTCGTGTTCTGATTGCTTGGCGTGTGGTATTAGCAGATATCCGGGACCTCTGGGAAATTAGGGTTTTCCTAGTTTCCTTATTTAAACGGAAATCGACAGTGCAAATTTTGGTTCCCACAGTTTGGCGCTAGAAGGAGGGGGGTACGAATTAATCTAACTCTCAGCCACAAAACGCTTGATCAAAACAATGTCTGGAAATACAAAAGACAAAATCGCAGTTTGCAATAACGCTGGTAAGACAACCCCAGCCGTAACTGCGCCTATGGCCAACGCCTACGCAAACGCCATAGTTCTCGAGAAAATCGAAAACCTTGCTGTGACTTTTCGCTGCAGGAAGTGCAATGAAACGAGCTCTCGATTTCTCTTTCTAAACATAAAGGGAAACGATAAATCTTATCAAACTCCGAAAGTTTGGCTCATTACCGAACAAAAGAAATCTCAATGGTTAAGGGTTTTACCACAACAAGTTTTCCGACAGCATTTCGGAAGGGTAAATCTTATTCTCCCAAACACCGCAGAAAACCCCAAGCTTAATCGCGGAAAAAGGAAGCGCAGCAAATCGATTACAAAGCTCTATCGCTACGTAGCGACCGAGCACGCACACAGCTCGGTCGCTACGTAGCGACCGAGCACGCACACAGCTTGGTTGCTACGTAGCGACCGAGCACTCACACAGCTTGGTTGCTGCATAGCGACCGAGCTCAAGCCAACTTTCCACTTGCTACGTAGCGACCTGTAAGGCCACAAAAAGGTTCTCTTTTGTGTTCTCGTTTAAATTCTCATCGAAATGCTTTTCGTTTCATCTCAATCGGAGTTTCCGTTGAGATTTTGCGACGAAAACAAGTAGGACTCTTCTTGGCTTGCTTCCACTCGCTACGTAGCGACCTATCAGACATTCTCTCGCTATATAACGACCTGTAAGGCTTCAGAAAGGTCCTACTTTGGGTTCTCTTTTGAATCCTCATCGAAACGCTTTTCGTTTCGTCTCAATCCGAGTTTCCATTGAGATTTTACGATGAAAACAAGTAGGACTCTTCTTGGCTTGTTTCCACTCGCTACGTAGCGACCTGTCAGACCTTCACTTGCTACATAGCGACCTGTCGGGCTTCAGAAAGGTCCTCCTTTGGGTTCTCTTTTGAATCATCATCGAAACGCTATTCGTTTCGTCTCAATCGGAGTTTCCGTTGAGATTTTACGACGAAAACAAGTAGGACCCTTCTGCTCCCACTCGGTACGTAGCAACCTGTCAGACCTTCACTCGCTACATAGCGACATGTCAGGCCTCAGAAAGGTCCTCCTTTGGGTTCTTTTTTGAATCCTCATCGAAATGCTTTTCGTTTCGTCTCAATCGGAGTTTCCGTTGAGATTTTACGTTGAAAACAAGTAGGACTCTTCTCGGCTTGCTTCCACTCGCTACGTACCGACCTGTCAGACCTTCACTCGCTACATAGCGACCAGTCAGGCCTGAGAAAGGTCCTTCTTTGGCTAGTCTTTTGAATCCTCATCGAAATGCTTTTCGTTTCGTCTCAATCTGGGTTTCCGTTGAGATTTTATGACGAAAACAAGTAGGACTCTTCTTGGCTTGCTTCCACTCGCTACGTAGCGACCTGTCAGACCTTCACTCGCTACATAGCGACCTGTCAGGCCTCAGAAAGGTCATCCTTTAGATTCTCTTTTGAATCCCGATCAAAACGCTTTTCGTTTCGTCTCAATCGGAGTTTCCGTTGAGATTTTACGACGAAAACAAGTAAGACTCGTCTAAACTCCTATGCTTGCTCCTACTCGCCCTTACCTCCATCTTTGTGTTCTCCTTCAAATCTTGATCGAAACGTCTCTTGTTTCGTCTCGATTTGAGTTACCATTGAAACTGTACTATAAAAAACAAAACCTTAAAGACTTGTTTTCTCGCATGAATTCAAATTAATCGTATAAAACAGCAACAGTTAACTTAACACCTTACCCGCCTCAACTATACGATTACATTGAACCTTTTTATAAAAATTGACGTTGTATCTTAGGAGAAGATAACAGTCAAGTTCGGAAGATAAATGGCAAGTTTCAAAGGATAAACACCAATATCGAAAATGACGAACATACACGAGAAGAGGAAAGGGAAATGAGCAAGCAAAACTGAGAAGAGACAAAACTGCATCTTCGAGAGAACTAAGGTATTTCCGACTTGAAATTTTTGAAATCAGACTTCGAATTTTCGTACGAAATTACTAAGAAATAAAAACGCCTTTGAGACTGCCATAGAACTTTAGGGAACGTAAAACCTAGGTGGATAGTCTAGCGAACTAAGTCTTAGGCAATTTTTCCTTTCTCTATATATCGTTCCATAACTGTTCATCCAGATCTTGCAAACCGATCTAAACTCTCCGAAAATCGAGAAACGATCGCCACGCATATCAAGCTCGCTTCCTAAGGAGAGAAAAAACTAGAGACATCAACTTCGTCTTAAAACCGATTCGTTTCTAGCAATTTTCTCGGAACCAACATATTCCAAGTCGTCAACATGGAAACAACCAAATCACAGTCCAAGCGTCGTCTTTAAATTGTCTCGGATTATCGATCATTCCAAACCTAAGAAGAAGAAACGTACACCACCCTTCAAAGTATCGGTTCAACCGCTTTCTTTCGTAAAAAAAGGTGGAGTAGGTACGTATACTATACTCGTATACTCCCAGACTTCAAAAACTTTTGCAAATCGTCTAGAAAACGATTTTGTCAAAGAAAATCGTCCCAAATAGGCAAACGACAATCTAAAATTCGTCTAAATGCTAGCAACATATCGAGACAATCACAAACATAATCTCAAAAACTATACATCATTTCTTGACCAATTCATTCCAGAAACGAATGTGTCATGAGAATCCGCTAAAAAAACCTATGAAAAACGTTCTGCGACTAGATCGTAATGAAATAAACTTCGGTAACACTCCATGAGTAACTCCAAGCAACTTTCACCTAAGATCGAAATCACAGCAGAAACGTTTCTTGTAAAAACCGCAAAAATAACGCTACTTTGACATATGTACACGTATCACCGATTTACAACCTTCGTAAAACCGGTCCCCATTACTTACGCGAAAAATCCTTCGTACAATCAGACCAAGTCTTACGAATAAACTTTCTAAAGTTAACATAACAGGTCTTATGAAGAAGTATGTCTTGTATAGCAAACCTCTTGGGCTTCGTCTTTCTCAGACAAAAAGACTCGATTGTCATAAGACTATAGGTCACATTATACGAAATATATGTCGTATAACTGAAACCTAAAGCGGAGAATCGGTTTCTACGACTATCGGCCATATTAGCACGGATAACCCCAACAAACTTGGCATATCAATCTCGACAAGCGCTTTTTGGCCATCTATCAATTACGCCTTCCACTAAAGCTCCAAACCAATTTTGCCATCCCCTTTAAGGACGATTGTAATCTAACATGACCTGAAATGTTAAAGTATGATGGTCTAATTCTTGACCTACAACATCCTTGGCTACCTGAGTGAACACATCCCTCACGCCAAGCCAAACTATTTGAGAAACCATCGCTCCATCACTTAACGGCTAAACGACAATCTACGATTTATCTAAAAACGTCGTGTGACTATTAAGATAATAATTATCGTATAGCCCACAGTCGGAAGTCATATGATAAATTATTCGTAACGATACTCAGTCCGGACAACCAAACGGTTAACGGAAAATCTGAACTTTTCGAAAATTGACCAAGTTCAATACGCTCCACAATTCACTTTAAGCCTGCAATGTTTTACCCATAATACGCGGTATGTAAAGAAAAATTCGTAACAAAGCTTCTAGAGCTATACGAAACATCCTCAAAAATGCACGAAATAGATATCGGAAAGCCAACACTTAAAAAAGCACTATAAAGGAAAACGCTTCTTCCCATGGACAAATTTACGCGACACCTTAGTCCTAATTTCTCGATCGCAAATCAAATTAGTAGCATCGAAACAGGAACAACAATTTTGGCTGCGAACATCCGTAGTCAAACCAGAATGTTTCTCAAACGCAGGGCTAAGACTAAACCCTTGCAACATCGCGAAAAATCTTCAAGCCCGCAAACATTTCAAGGACGAACGCGGCATACGAAAGAATAACAAATCTTCAGCATCGCGAGACGTCGCAGACGCCTGAAGATTCATTATTCGATGAAATTTCCTTCCTCGATAAAAACACCTTCTTGGAAGACCAGACAGTCATACGCACTAACATCTTCTCAAAACATATCCTTCGCGAAGACTCAAAATGATAGTTTTTACCGTTAAGTTTGTTGCTGATCATAACAAACTCTTAACGTCCTAAACAGACTTAGCCATCTCGTAGAGATGACTCTCGTACATCCGACACAAGGATAATAGCGCTATAAAAGAAACCCAAAATTTTTGGTCAGCACTTCCAGGAGGCTTAAAAATTGTCCTTGGAGAGATGCTCGGTTCCAACCATACAAGTCGTATAAGCCGAGAACCTACTGCGGACTTTAAATCAGTATGGAATCAGGATGAAACTGAAACGGGATACGTAAGTCGAATTAGTCATCGCACCCTCTAAAACCAGGAGTAAACCTAGGTCTTGCCCTAAACCCAGCGCACTGGTCTCTAACATCTCTAGGCATTGTATCAAACACCCTGATACGAGATCCCAAAATTTGTCTCTTTGCCAATATTCGAGCATCTTCAGAAATCCCGCAAGTTTACACACTGCGGAAAACTCTTGAAACAGATCACGAATATAGCAGTTAACACAGAGGTAGATTACGAGATGATAACTCGTAGTCTTCCTTCTACACCCATATAAAATGCCATCGGCAGCAACACGCCTGATAACCTCTACATAAAAACTAGACCATAAAGGTCTCGCTGGAAAACTAGTCATAAGAACCTTAACTCCAAGACGAACTACGAAAGGCTTGATCCCTTCAACAAGGGTACGTAGGTAGCCATCATAAGGCACAGCCCCAATCTTATCGCGTTCTACTTTTAGAAGAGCGAGAAGACCACTTACCATGGACCTTTTCAACCATTAATTCCGTCTAACTCACCTAACTTGCGTAACTTGCCAAGCCACTCGCTAGAACCTCACGCTAGAACCTCATGGTTCTAACAAGCTGGGGGCCTAACTGTTGGGGTCAAAATCGGTCAAGACGGAATCAATATCTCAAAGTCCGTAAAAATCGCATGAACGTTTTTAAGAAAAGTAATCTTCGTAAAGAAATCTTTACGAAGAGCCTTGCGGTAAAATCTTGTTCGAACCTCAATCGAACCACTAAACACAAGCTGTCCCAAGGAAACGGAAACGTATCTAAGCCAGCCATGGATAGGTTAGAATATGACGATCGGAACACAGACAAACCAAGCTCAGTCACTACGCAATTACCGCACATGCACACTATCCGGTCAATGCGTAGCGACCGAGCTCGAGCCATAGCGACCGAGCGTCCGTTCCGCTTGGTCGCTACGTAGCGACTGAGCATCCGTTCCGCTCGGTTGCTACATAGCGACCGAGCTCGAGCCAAGCTCGCTCGCTACGTAGCGACCACGCATCCGTTTGTTACCTGTTTGAGTTTGTTATCATAATCATTGACGACATCCTCATATATTCCCGAAGTGCAAAAGAACACGAAAGGCATCTACGACTAGTTTTGGAGCGTCTCCGAGATCAAAAGCTTTTTGCTAAGCTTAGTAAATGTCGTTTCTGGAAAAGAGAAGTTGGCTTCTTAGGACATCTAGTGTCAGAAGAAGGAGTTGCCGTCGATCCAGAAAAGATAGCTGCTATTAAGGAATGGCCGCATCCGACTTCTGTTACCGAGATTCGAAGTTTTCTCGGATTGGCCGGCTATTACAGAAAGTTTGTCCAAGGATTTGCAAGCATATCAAATCGTTTGACTCGTCTTACCGGTAAAGGGATTGCCTATGAATGGAGTATATAAACTGACGAAGCATTCGAAAAGTTAAAAGAAGCTTTGACGACTGCACCTATCTTAGCATTGACTAAGCCTAACCAACCATACACCGTGTATACGGATGAATCTCATGTTGGTTTAGGTTGTGTGCTGATTTAAGACGATAAGGTAATCGCCTATGCATCTAGGCAACTAAGAAAGCATGAAGTAAATTATCCGACACATGACCTAGAGATGGCTGCAGTAGTATTTCCCCTTCGGATTTGGCGATCATATCTGTATGGTGAGAAGATCCAAGTGTTCACTGACCATAAAAGCCTTAATGAAATTTGGAACGTGAGGTGACGTGCCATACGTGAATGTAACATCTCCAGTCTGGTCAATGTTAACTTGATTAACCGTGCAACAATCAAACAAGAACATGCACAATCAATCACTCAAACATGATTCGGACCAGGGGTGCTACTCTCAAATAAACACACTCACCCATTCCAAGAATGATTTCACTTACAATATTCTTTACACTTCTGATCTATATGAGACGCTCTTCATAATCTCTTAACTACTACTAGAACTCGCCAAGAATCACTTGGTGAAATCCCTAGGCTATTGCAGCTAATCCAGGTTCGACAAGAATAGTGAACATGTTACTTTTAGATGTCAACCATCCTTTCAATGCCTTAACCACATCTTCATCTTTCCTGATTATCATACTGTCTTCTACTCTGCACCTTTTCATCTTTTACTTTTTAAACAATCAAGTTACTAGAGTACACTTCTTCACCTTTTTTCCCAAAAGGTTTTCAACTTGCCAGACTGATACGAACGATGCTCCAATACTTGGTAGAATACCATTGTAGGCCAACAATAACTGGTCCTCGTCAAAATACTTCTTTCCTTAATATCCTAATTGAGCTCGGTAACTAGATAGCCAATCTCTCTCTAGATAGAAACATACCACTCTAACGGAAGTACTGAGGAATGGGGAAAGGCATACCATAAATTTTAACTGGTAGCCAGTACTTCCAAGAATAAGAACGGGTACTTGAATTCACTATAGTGAATCCTACTTACAACTATGACAATACTCGGGAACTACAACTACGTGTGGTTCCCAAATCAAACACAATATGGACGGAAAATTTCATCCATATGCAAGGTCTCTTACGACACCTTGATCACGATTAACTTTTTTTTTTTAATTTCAATCATTCATAAAATTTTAAAAATGCACACAATACACAATGGGATAAGAAGCAAACCTGTGGTTGGACCTTTCAGGGGTTTTGACGGTCCAGTCAACTATAAAGTGTAGGCTCTACCCAAATAGCCTAACACTTGGATGTGGACTAACGGTAAGGAAAAGCGGACAAGTTCAACAAGTGATATCTTAGGTATAGGTAGCGTAGATCGGGTAACTTCATGAGGAAGGGTAACCTAAAATCCTAATTCTTCACAAGAACCACCAAAGTGCGAATAATGCAAACGTTCCAGGATTTCCTAAACTTTGACAATCACGACCATTATGTATTTGCTAGTCACAACCATAACGGCTCAAGGTCCTCAATCTTGATCTGATTAAATGTACAACCAAAATCATCCCCAGTGACTTACTTAACTCACTGCTTGAAACTGACCTTTGATCTGCACGGGTTGAAAAAATAAACGGTCTGCTTGACTTGGTTAATTTCTTCAGCAATAATAGCTTCTTTAATATTCATGTCATACTCTAACATCTCCTCGAAGCTTTGAAACTCCATGGTCTTTTATCTACTCCAAAATTCTTGGCTAAGTTTCCAAAGATTTTTTGTATGATCTTTTGCTTATTCTCCAACCTCGACCACGTATCTCGATGCTTGTGTAGAAAATACTACTTCTTGAACTCATGAAATCTGTCCAACTCTAACTCAACTCTTTGAAGTAATTCTTGACTCTCGACCAACAACTCATAGCGTTCATCTCCAAATAGCTTGCTGCCAAAACCTTCTTGTAATTCTCTGAACAATGGCCACGTGAATATTCTGCTCTGAGTGTTTGGTCCCAAATATGCCTCAAGCCAAAGTATACTTCGAACGGTTTAGTTCCTCTTCAGTATCTTATGGTCCCAACTTCTTCTTCTTTGCATCATAAGCTTCATGATATTCCGTTGCAAACATAATGGTTCATGTGTTTCTACCGTCTTGTAATAAAGTCGAGCTATCAATTATAAGCTTAAAACAAATGATAAACAATTCAGGATTGTACGACTCTGGTCCTGGTACGGCTCATCATAAACTTGACATCGATAACACACGAGTCCGGAGATGTATTCCATGTATCAATTATGTCCCATAAATCTCTTAAGTATTAGCATCCCCAATAAAACTCAGAAGATTGACCGGAAGGCATGACGTTACTGACTCCTAAAACGACGATAGTGAACCTGGCCATGAGGGTAGAAAACTCGAGCATGATGATACTAACATCGGTAAGTACGGTTCACCCGATCAAGCTTGTCTCAGTGCTTCTGCTATGAAAAATCACTGTTAGGTAACTACCCATGACTATCTATCCTAAAATGAAGGAACCAACCAGCATATCCTAGTTATCCTTGCGACTCATTTTGACTCAAAAAGCATTTGAAACAAGTCCCATTCTAGCATCGTATAACCATGCTCTGATACCACCTTTGTGACACCCCCGATCGTAGATAACCGGAAATGACACGGTCGATGTTCCTCGATTTTTGATCCGAAGTTCTCAAAATACCTCCGATCACCTTTGACCAACAACCAAAGAATACCAAAGCTCCTATCGAATATCACTCTAGGCTTTTTAACCCGAAAAAGAAATATCCGATAGTTAGTTCGTCCGGACAAGGACTAATATCATATGGAACCCATACTTTAAAAATAATCTTTATATATATCATTTAAAGGCATCTTACAAAATTTGTTATAATTTAACCTCGAGGTTTTCGGTCTACAAATCTTATAAATAAGATATATCAAAATGACTTTGCAAGGATAATAAAACTACCGCTGGCTAATGACGTTCCTTCCCGTCCTAGAGTAAGGTCTCCCGTCTACTGGTTACCTGCATCACAAATGAGTTATGAGTAACTAGTTTACTCAGTGAGCCTAGTCCCGCACCCCAACATACGTCAATAATATCTCAAGCAATCAACTTCATTTGTATACAGTGGAAATATATTCCATAACTGGATATTTATATATAAGGACTATCCTTCCATCATTATGAATCTAATCATATACCTCGCTTCCTATTCCCGTCTCCCATATCATTCATATAAACATATATATATATATATATATATATATATATATATATATATATACCAGACCCGAGAAACCACAAAGGCGAAACGAGTCTAGCGAGTTAGCATCACCATCATCGCCATCCGATATTCAAAAATTGAACATCTAACGCTGCATGCAGTTACACGGCCTCCAGGGTGCGACCCCATCATCGTGTCTTCGTGACCTTGTTCCATATCGCAGGACCAATTCACGGTAATCATCATTCATACGGGAATATTTTGGAAGACTGGTTTATAATAAGACTTCACATGATTAATACTTCCATACTTAATTATATGTAATACTATACATATGTATTAGTACTTGAGAACAAGTACTAAGGTTTGGAATAAACCTCTATGATCATTCATAAATATTTAATAAGTGTTTACACTAAGTAAACACCTTACCAATTCAATATTGATCAAGAGACAAAGCCTATCAATCATCTACAATCAGTATGTTCAATCAAGAAATATTCATTCACTACTCATCAATCATCTATCTAGACTCACCTTTAATTCCATGAGATTGGCTAGGGAAAACTAGACTCGAGCTCAACTAATAATACTCCATTGCACTCCTGATTCAGAATGTGTGGATACAAGATCAGTCAGGTTGATTCCAACAGAAACTCTGATCAGCTTAGTTCAAAGCAGTTCAGTTCGGTTGAAGGATAATTCAGTTCAGCTAAGCCTTTAAAACATATATCTAAGAGACATAACTGAACCAAGATCAATCTACATACAGGTTTAACACTAATCAGGACATGAAGCTTAACAAATCAGTCCACTTGTTCCAAACAAAACCTCTCTGAACTAGTAGCTATGGCTTACTGATTTCCTCAAGCTTTAAGATGAACTTGGTTGATATAAACTTTAAGCTGAACACACGTCTAACCTGATCAAGACAAGATACCCATGATAGGTTCAAGATCAGAAACAGACCAAATCGTTTTGGTTATCTAACAAGAACTGAAGCTCAAGCAAAACTGATCTCATCAAACCCATATGTTCTTACCGATAAAATCCAAGGCTAAAGAACTTGGGTGATTCTAAACTCTTGGACACCAAATCATCAGCTCTTAACCACACCAGAACACACTGATTAAAGTCACAGGATGGTGAGAAAGGTTCGTCCATGCTCAATTCTCTTCTCTGATTTTTTTCTGAATTTTGCAACTAGTTTTTCTCACAGATTTTTCTCTCTTCTTTCTCTCTTTCTCTCTGAATTTTTCTCTGGTTTTTCTTGCAGTAACAGGACGTCCAGAGGAGAGAAGAAAGTGTTTTAAAGCATAAGGAGTTACTTCAGATGAGGGTTTACTCCCACACAAGGCAAAGCTGAGGCTAGACAGGTGGACACATACTTCAGCACACCAAGCAGCACAAGCAGCTGAACTTTTCTTTCCCATGAAGAAAGCTAAAAGCAGCTGAAGCAAGTAGCTTGTGACCAGCATGTGACTTCTAATGAGCAAGCAGGCAAGCAAGTAGGTGCAGGTCATGTGACCTAATTACTGAGGAAGCAAGTAGGCTAGAAGGTGCAAGACATGTGACTCTTCAGAAATAATTTTTAATGTTTTGTCGATATTTTTCAGACTGTTTCGACTAAATATTTTTCATCATTTGATTTGAATCTCGTCCTGCTCTGAATAAACTCGTCCAGCATGAATAAAAATCGACAATAATAATTAACACTCGACCAGAACCATCAAAAGATGATTTTTTGACCAAAAGACAGCCCCGTCGAGATTAATTCACCGTGTTGATTTTTATTTAAATTCTGATCGATCAATCTTCAAACTGATCTTAAAGAATTTTCTCGACAAAAATTCTATCTACTCGTGAGGGTTATTACACCGACTGTCCCTGTTAATCATTACTCCGATCTCAAAGGCCAACACAATAGGATCGAAATCCTATGATGTTATCCCATGCTAATGTATACAGAGCGTAGGCTTGCTTTGAGCACTCTAATTTCTTCAAAGTAACAGCGCCAGAGGCTCGACCCAGCCAGTTAAGGCCAGGAGCATATCGCCGACAGAAGAGACAAGCTGACCGGTGCTCACCGAAGGCAGACCGGGAGACCCATCCCAAGGTTCAACTATGAGCTTTTTAACTGCAACAACTTAAATATACGCTATTGGAGCTGGAATTACCGCGGCTGCTGGCACCATACTTGCCCTCCAATGGATCCTCGTTAAGGGATTTAGATTGTACTCATTCCAATTACCAGACTCAAAGAGCCCGGTATTGTTATTTATTGTCACTACCTCCCCGTGTCAGGATTGGGTAATTTTCGCGCCTGCTGCCTTCCTTGGATGTGGTAGCCGTTTCTCAGGCTCCCTCTCCAGAATCGAACCCTAATTCTCCGTTACCCGTTACCACCATGGTAGGCCACTATCCTACCATCGAAAGTTGATAGGGCAAAAATTTGAATTATGCGTCGCCAGCACTAAGGCCATGCGATCCGTCATGTTATATATCATGAATCATCAGAGCAACGGGCAGAGCCCGCGTCAACCTTTTATCTAATAAATGCATCCCTTCCAGAAGTTGGGGTTTGTTGCACGTATTAGCTCTAGAATTACTACGGTTATCGGAGTAGTAGTTACCATCAAACAAACTATAACTGATTTAATGGGCCATTCACAGTTTCACAGTCTGAATTCGTTCATACTTACACATGCATGGCTTAATCTTTGAGACAAGCATATGACTACTGGCAGGATCAACCAGGTAGCATTCATAAATCAGGGCAAGACCACGTCATATTCCCGCAAACACATGGAAAGTGGGAACAGACGCAGACTTGACCGTCATCTTTTGTCCGGAGCCAAACTTGCTTAGCGGGACAGAATTTCTTCGAGTCACCGCCATAATATTTCTGCAACCAAGATCTCAGTAAACAGCTTATTCACCTTTGCAAACAATGCATAAATTATGCAAAGACGCAAGGATCACAAGTGCTGGCTTATGTGTTCACGACTTCCCCACTGAAGGAGATGCCACAAACAACATTTTAAGCAAAGCTTAACAATACCTTCCAGATAGTTACGCAACACAGGCCCCAGATCAGTTCAACAAGTATAAAACTATGCTAGTGAAGAAACTGAGGAGGATCGTTGGTCTGTAGTTGGGTGCGCGAGCACAGAGGCTACAAACACTAGCTATCCAATCACCACTCATACGCCGAATGTTCATTAGCCCCGCTAACATCAATCTTTCCAACCACACTTGAGATGTAATCCAAAGAGCAACTGGAAGATGGATGAAACCAGGCAAAGACCACACAAGCGCGGAAATTTGAAGTTAGGGGCAAAACGGTCCGCTGGAAAATTCTCCGGAAAAGTTACCGGAAAATTCACCAGAGACAATCCGGCCATCGACCTCAACCCAACCATCGATAGTGTTGGACCGAGCAGTCCAACACTACATACCCCTTCAGGTACTGAGGGTAGGCTCAGAAGAGTGCCTACCCCTTATATAGACAAAACACTTTT
The DNA here is from genome assembly GCF_020379485.1 of Brassica napus. Classification (NCBI taxonomy): domain Eukaryota; kingdom Viridiplantae; phylum Streptophyta; class Magnoliopsida; order Brassicales; family Brassicaceae; genus Brassica; species Brassica napus. The sequence continues at coordinate 6,173,902 of NC_063440.1, forward strand.
TTTCAGTCTGTCACCAGTTCCGGGAGTATTTTTAATGTATAAAAAAATACTTCGAATTTGAATCTTATTTTTTGCATGCTTCATAAGAATGGTTAAAGCTATTTTCTGGTAAATTTTCATGTTTTTCTTTTGATTCTAACCATGTCTTTTGCATGCTACAAAGTTTGGGGTTTCGTGGTCTAAACGGATGTCTACAGCAACTTTTGATCTACACTTGACATCCTAAACTCTTTGTTGACATATTTTTGATATTTCCTTTCAGAAAACTTTCTTCAAAAATATTAATTTTTGAATTTTTGGCTTCTCGGGTGATTTTGGGTGTCCGTGGGTGATTTTGGCCCACGTGGGCTGTCTGTTCAGTACACACAGGACGTTCGTGTTTGTCCGTCAGCACAAACAGGACGTCCGTGGCTGTCCGTGTGTGTTCGTGTGTGTCCGTCAGCACATACAGAACGTATGTGGCTGTCAATCAGTACACATATCAGGATGCTGGTTGTAACACCCCAAAACTAGCCCAATTAAAAATTTAAAAGGCTAATGGGCTCTCTACAGCCCAACTAGAAAACCCTATGGTTCCACCATCCCTTCCCTTATAAAAGCAAGCTCCCATCAGAAACTTTGAAGCGAAGCTCTGCAGAGAAATCCCGGAGACCGGAAGCCCTAGCCGTCGACTTCTTCTCTCTCCCTGCGCTGTCTCTCTCCTCTTTTTCTCGCTTCGATGCGCCTCCTTCTCTCCTCTCTCTCTCTCGGCCGACTCTCTCTCTTCTGGCCGTGAGCAGCCGCGAGTGGTGGTGGTGGTCTTGTGGTGTCTTTGATCTCAACTCTCACTTCTCTCGCCTTTCATCCCAGATCCAGATCCAGATCTAGGCGAGGCGTTCTATCCAGATCTCTTTCATGTTCTTTTATATTGTTGAATGGGGATCTAGGATTGATTAGATCCTGTTTGTTGTTAGGTTGATAGATCATATTGCATCAGGACTCTCATACTGATTAAGAACTTTAAATGAACTGGTTGTAATGATGATTGTTGATTGAGCGATTGGTTGGCAGAAGATCTGTTTGTCTATGATTGAGAGCTAGGATGGATAGAAAGAATTAAACGTAGGGTCTTAGAGAACTGTTAACCGGTTTGATTAGATGAATGATAGGACATTTGTGAATGATTGTTAAATGGATTGAGTGTGACACCGAGAACGGGTGGCGTCTAAAAAGGAAAGTATGAAAGAGTCTAAAGGATAAGAAAAAGGAAATGATAAGAAAAAAGAAAATAAATGAAAAAGGAAAGTTAATGAAATGAAATGCGAACCACCGAGGGACTGGTGGGGAGTATGGGAAAACGCACGGCCGTAGCATTCAAAGACGGCAGGGTAAGAATAGAGGCGCCGGTAAGATTGGGTCACGCCGAGTGTTGGCGGGAAGGGGTCGTAATACACTGCAAGGGGTATGGACTGCATCCAAGGGAACCGGATGTCGAGTGTACCAGGGCAGGTGGCTCCAGAGGAACGCAGAAAGAAAAGGGGAGGGTTGGTCCGCTTGAGCTGTTTAGGTCCTAGAGTTCTAGGATGATTGGTGTCTAAAATAATAAACCGATTTATGTGAATTGAGTGATGACTGAGTTCATTACATTGCTTAATTTCGTGAAATGAAACTTTAATAGCTAGTTAAGGAATTGGGTGTAGTGACTAGTCGGTTCTCGTTTCGCATTGAGCAGTATAGAGGCTCATGGGGGAGACTGGTCAAGAATCGCTTCACTGAGTATTCATACTCACCCCTCTTTTTCCCTCTCCCTCTTTGTCGAACTATAAGTGGAAGTGTCGATGGAAAGAAAGGAAACGCACCTGAAACTTATGAGACCAGAAACGGGACACACGGAGATGTCGGGAAAGTAGACATGTGTGTCCTCGACCCCGCGCCCAGGAACCCCGGTTGGAAATGGGGAAGGGGCGGGTGTTTCACTGGTCCTTGGATTCAGCACACTGGCCCTTCTCGTGGACTGTTTGGGTGATTTTGGCCAACATGGGCTGTCTGTTCAGTACACACAGGATGTCCGTAGGTGTCCGCCAGCACACACAGGACGTCCGTGGCTGTCTGTCAGCACACACAGGACGTCCGTGGCTGTCCGAGTGTGTCTGTCAGCACACAAGGACGTCTGTGGCTGTCCATCAGTACATATAACAGCACGCTGGTCATTGGACTCAGCACGCTGGCCCTTCCCGTGGACTGTTCGGGTGATTTTGGCCCACGTGGGCTGTCTGTTCAGTAAACACAAGACGTCTGTGGGTATCTTTCAGCATACACAGAACGTTCGTGGGGTCCGTCAACACACACATGACGTCCGTAGCTGTCCGTGTGTGTCTGTGTGTGTCCATCAGCACACACAGGACGTTCGTGGCTGTCACTCACTACACGTATCAGCACGCTGGTCCTTGGACTCAGCACGCTGGCCCTTCCCGTGGACTGTTCGGGTGATTTTGTCTCACGTGGGCTGTCTGTTCAGTACACACAGGACGTCCGTGGCTGTCCAGGACGTCCGTGGGTGTCCGTGTGTGTCCACGTGTGTCCGTGGGTGTCCGTCAGCACAAACAAAATGTCTGTGGGTGTCCGTCAGCACACACAGGACGTCTGTGGCTGTCTGTGTGTGTTTGTGTGTGTCCGTGGGTGTCCGTCAGCACAAACAAAATTTCCGTGGGTGTCCGTCAGCACACACAGGATGTCCGTGGCTGTCCGTGTGTGTTTGTGTGTGTTCGTGTGTGTCCGTCAGCACACACAGGACGTTTGTGGCTGTCCATCAGCACACATATCAGCACGTTGGTCCTTGGACTCAGCACGCTGACCCTTCCCGTGGACTGTTTGGGTGATTTTAGCCCACGTGGGCTGTCGGTTCAGTACACACAAGCCGTCCGTGGGTGTCCGCCAGCACACACAGGATGTCTGTGGCTGTCCGTGTGTGTCCGTTAGCACACACAGGACGTACGTGGCTGTCCATCAGTACACATATCAGCACTCTGGTGCTTGGACTCAGCACGCTGGCCCTTCCTGTGGACTGTTCGCGTGATTTTGGCCTATGTGGGCTCTCTGTTCAGTACACACAAGACGTCCGTGGGTATCTTTCAGCACACACAGAACGTCTGTGGGTGTCCGTCAGCACACACATGACCTCCGTAGCTGTCCGTGTGTGTCCGTCAGCACACACATGATGTTCGTGGCTGTCCATCAGTACACCTATCAGCACGCTGGTCATTGGACTCAGCACGCTGGCCCTTCCCGTAGACTGTTCGGGTGATTTTGGCCCATGTGGGCTGTCTGTTCAGTACACACAGGACAACCGTGGCTGTCCGTCAGCAGACACAGGATGTTCATGGGTCTCCGTCAGCATACACAGGACGTTTGTGGCTGTCCGTGTGTGTCCATGTGTGTCCGTGGCTGTCCGTCAGCATACACAAAACGTCTGTGGGTATCCGTCAGCACACACAGGACCTCCGTGGCTGTCCGTGTGTGTTCGTGTGTGTCCATGTGTGTTCGTGTGTGTCCGTGTGTGTCCGTCAGCACACACAGGACGTCCGTGGCTGTCCATTAGTACACATATCAGCACGTTGGTCCTTGAACTCAGCACGCTGACCCTTCCCGTGGACTGTTTGGGTGATTTTAGCCCATGTGGGCTGTCTATTCAGTACACACAGGACGTCTATGGGTGTCCGCCATCACACACATGACGTCAGTGGCTGTCCGTGTGTGTCCGTCAGCATACACAGGATGTCCGTGGCTGTCCGTCAGCATACACAGGATGTTCGTGTGTGTCCGTGTGTGTCCGTCAGCACACACAGGACGTCTGTTGCTGTCCATCAGTACACATATCAGAACTCGGGTCTTTGGACTCAACATGCTGGCCCTTCCTGTGGACTGTTCGGGTGATTTTGGCCCACGTGGGCTGTCTGTTCAGTACACACAAGACGTCCGTGGGTATCTTTCAGCACACACAAAACGTCTGTGGGTGTCCGCCAGCACACACAGGACGTCTGTGGCTGTCCGTGTGTGTCCGTCAGCATACACAGGATGTCCGTGGCTGTCCATCAGTACACATATCAGCACTCTGGTCTTGGAATCAACACGCTGGCCCTTCCCGTGGACTGTTCGAGTGATTTTGGCCCACGTGGGCTGTCTGTTATGTACACACAAGACGTCTGTGGGTATCTTTCAGCACACACAAAATGTCCGTGGGTGTCCGTCAGCACACACATGAAGTCCGTAGCTGTCCGTGTGTGTGTCGCATCCCCGTCCCGGGATCTTGACATAGGGCATAGACATTTCGATAGAAACGAGACTGCTTTGGTTCAGATCAAGAGAATTGATCGTGAACAAGGTGGGATGAGTGAAATGATCAGAATGGATCATGGGAAAGCTCAGTCTATGTCAATAAATGGACCAAAGGCCTTAGACGGATTGAATAGGATGAAGAGAACAAGCTAGGACGAGTTAGACGATAGCGGGACGAAGTGAACGAGTAGCTCGGTTAGCTCAATGAAGCTAAACTAAGTTCACTCTAGCTCGATCCAAACTATGTCAGCTCCAATAGCTGGACTACTAGCTCACTCAGGTGGGTTAGCTGGGAGCCAGCTCATCTCAGCTACACCGAATGTTCGAGTTTCAGGCCGATGGGCAGGCCGTGGGCTTGAGTACCAAGTCTGGGCTTGGGTTAGACGTGCCTAGAAGGTCTGGAGCCTTCTATATCCGAACAGGTACGATCTGGAACGTTGATTGTAATCGATGGACAAGATCTGTCCCAGAAGGATGCTTCGAAGGGATGTGACTCTTCGCACATGACATTTGGTTGCCTATATAAAGGATGCACGACCAGAGATCAAGGCATTCAATCAGTTTCGTAGGAAACAAAAGGCAGAGGCCAAATAGAAAGAGAGAGAGAGAGATCGGCCGAAAAAGGGTCAGTTGTGGTGGTTTAGTATCTCCGGCAAGGAGAACGGTTTAGGAGAGAGGATGCCGTGTGATTATGAATACCCAGAGTATAGAGAAAGGTCTGGAGAGGGACTCCAAAGCCGTGGTTCAATCCAATTGGGTCAGTGGGGTAACTACCAACTCCTCGGCAGAGATCATCGGGCAGTCAAAAACGGTCTAGTCATGGGCGTTTGGATTGTGTCCCATTCTTCTTATTCTTTTCATCTAATTCTTCTTCTACTCCTTATATACATTGGCTGGCCTTTTGTATATGTTGGGATTGGTTATAACCGTGGTTCTGGTTGAGTAATGTGGTTGAGGTCTAAACCGGCCTCAGGTGATATGATTGGATACGGGCGGTTCTGTTCTGTTCTGAACGGTTGTAACCCTTTCTGAACAGTAACAATGGTTCATGACTTGTGTAGGTTAAGGCGTGGTCCTTTCGCCATAGGCCGGACACACGCACGGACCAGAGAGTCCATAAAGACGGTTAGGTCGAACGGTCGGAACATCTGAATGGGTGCGAGTTGCCAAAGGTTATGAGTTGCCAAGAGGCACCTGTGTCCAAAGGGTACTAGTTCCCAAAGGGAGTGAGTTCCAAACGGTGCCATTGGATCAAGGCTTAGGCCGAACCAAGTGGACAGTCCGCGGCTGCATAGTCGAACGGACGGGCGGCTAGTTTAACTGGAGTGTTGTGTCGCAAGGTCTGTGTGGGAACCGAAATTCGCACTGTCGATTTACGTTTAAATTAGGAAACTAAGAAAACCCTAATTTCCCAGAGGTCCCGGATCTCTGCGAGAGCATCCGACAAGTGACCAAATATATGTGGAAATCGTGAAAAGATAACAAACGAGTTTATAGAAAACAGTATATCTTATTTCGAATCTGCGTAAGAGCGTTGCGATCATTACAAGAGATCATAAAAGCTTTGGCCGCAATGGCTGTCAGCGAGTTACCTAGTTCTAGCGGCCTAAAAGCTCAAACCTAGTTAAGTCGCAGCTCGATAACAAAAGACGAAAAAGATAAAGAAAAGGTTTTTGATTGATTTCGGACTGAACCTTGTTAAAGGCTGCCTACGTACCCCTTTCGAGGATCAAGCCGAACGTAGTTCAATTGATAGAGCTGGACAAGAGATCGAACTGCCTGGGCAAGTTCGTCTAGTAATCGAGTGCCAGTCATAGAAACCGAACTTGTCGAGAATAAGCCTAAAGTTTCTAAGTGCAAAGAATTCCGAATCTAAAAAGCTCTCCTCTGCTCCTCGCCTAGGACTCCTTATATACTAGCTCCAAGGTCGGTTTACGCTTTTACTCTTCTGCCCTTAAGCCGTCATAGCATAAAAATGGAGATATTCCATTTTTCCCGATCTTCACAATTATCTTCAAAACTTCCGTATTTATCCGCGGAAACTTGACATTTATCCTTCCTTGTGGGCCAAGCGTAAACTATGCTATGGTTTACGGGCTTTTGGTTAGGAAAATCGTAGGATGGGCCTCGAGTCGTGTTCTAGGTCTCTTTGGGCCGTCTTCCGACTCGACACGTTTACTGCAAGTTTTCCGCGGTTTCTAATCCGTGAAGTTTGATTGACGAATTAGAATATCGGGAAACATGGACTGAGCTTGCTACGGTCTTCGGGAGATAGCATTCGAAGGTTTGACGAGAATGCAAGGATTGATATCGTATCGATGTTTGGAAAGATTCAATCGCTACACAGCGACCGAACTTTGGCTCGAGCCCGGTCGCTACGTAGCGACCGAGCGGGGTGAGCGCTCGGTCGCTACGTAGCGACCGAGCTTTGGCTTGAGCTCGGTCGCTACGTAGCGACCGAGCGGGATGATCGCTCGGTCGCTACGTAGCGACCGAGCTTTGGCTCGAGCTCGGTCGCTACGTAGCGACCGAGCGGGACGATCGCTCGGTCGCTACGTAGCGACCGAGCTTTGGCTCGAGCTCGGTCGCTACGTAGCGACCGAGCTTTGGCTCGAGCTCGGTCGCTACGTAGCGACCGAGCGGGACGATCGCTCGGTCGCTACGTAGCGACCGAGCTTGGCTGAGCTCGGTCGCTACGTAGCGACCGAGCTGTGTGCATGCTTGGTCGCCGCGTATCGATCGAGCTTGGCTTATCCGCGGTCTGATTTCCATACTCGAGCTTGTCCGCGGCCGATTTGGATACATGTCCGTTGCCTTCGGACAATCGGTATTTAGTGGTTCGATTGAGATTTGGACGATATTTTATTGCAAGGCTCTTCGTAAAGATTTCTTTACGAAGATTACTTTTCGTAAAAACGTTTATGCTGATTTTTACGGACTTTCAGACATTGATTCCGTCGTGACCGATTTTGGCCCCAACAGTTAGCCCCCCAGCTCGTTAGAACCATGAGCTTCTAGCTTGAGGTTCTAGCGAGTGGCTTGGCAAGTTAGGCAAGTTAGGTGAGTTAGGCGGAATTAATGGTTGAAAAGGTCTGTGGTAAGTGATCTTCTCGCTTTCCTAAAAGTAGAAAACGCGATAAGATTGGGGCTGCGCCTTATGACGGCTGCCTACGTACCCTTGTTGAAGGGATCAAGCCTTTCGTAGTTCGTCTTGGAGTTAAGGTTCTTATGACTAGTTTTCCAGTAGGACCTTTATGGTCTAGTTTTTATGTAGCGGTTATAAGGCGTGTTGCTGCTGATGGCATTTTGTATGGGTGTAGAGGGAAGACTACGAGTTGTCGTCTCGTAATCTAACTCTGTGTGAATTGCCATATTCATAATCTGTTTCGAGAGTTTTCCGCAGTGCGTAAACTTGCGGGATTTTCTGAAGACGTTCGAATATTGGCAAAGAGACAAATTTTGGGATCTCGTATCAGGGTGTTTGATACTATGCCTAGAGATGTTAGAGACCAGTGCGCTGGGTTTAGGGCAAGACCTAGGTTTACTCTTGGTTTTAGAGGGTGCGATGACTAATTCGACTTACGTATCCCGTTTCAGTTTCATCCTGATTCCATACCGATTTAAAGTCCGCGATAGGTTCTCGGCTTATACGACTTGTATGGTTGGAATCGAGCATCTCCCCGGAGACCGGAAGTGCTGGACCAAAATTTCGGATTTCTTTTATAGCGCTATTATCCTTGTGTCGGATGTAAGAGAGTCATCTTCGTGAGATGGCTATGTCTGTTTAGGACGTTGAGAGTTTGTTGTGATCAGCAACAAACTTAATGGTAAAAAATACCGTTTCGAGTCTTCGCGAAGAATATTTTTTGAGAAGATGTTAGTGCGTATGACTGTTTGGTCTTCCATGAAGGTGTTTTTATCGAGGAAGGAAATTTCGTCGAAGAACTAATCTTCAGGCGTCTGCGACGTCTCGAGTTGCCGAAGATTTGTTATTCTTTCGTATGCCACGTTTCGTGCTTGAAATGTTCGCGGGTTTGAAGATATTTTGCGATGTTGCAAGGGTTTAGCCATGCGTTTGAAAAACATTCTAGTTTGACTACGAATGTTCGCAGCCAAAATTGTTGTTCATGTTTGGATGCTAATAGTTTTATTTGCGATCGAGGAATTATCACTGAGGTTTTGTGTAAATTTGTCCATGGGAACAAGCGTTTTCCTTCATAGTGCTTTGTGAAGTGTTGGCCTTCCGAGATGTATTTCGTGCATTTTTTAGGATGTTTCGTATAGCTCTGGAAGCTTTGTTACGAATTTTTCCTTACATGCCGCGTATTATGGTTAAAACGTTGCGGGCTTAAAGTGAATTGTGGAGCGTATTGAACTTGGTCAATTTTCGAAAAGTTTAGATTTTCCGTTAACCGTTTGGTTGTTAGGACTTAGTTTCGTTACGAAGAAATTATCATATGATTTCCGACTGTGGGTTATACGATAATTTATCATACCATATAACCGATTTTATGAAGGTCGTAAATCAGTGATATGTATACATATGTCAAAGTAGCATTGTTTCTGCGTGTTCTACGAGAAACGTTCCCACTGTGATTTTGATCTTAGGTGAAAGTTGCTTGGAGTTACACATGGAGTATTACCGAAGTTTATTTCAATACGATCTAGTCGCGGAACGTTTTTCATAGGTTTTTCGAGAGGACTCTCATGACACATTCGTTTCTTGAACGAATTGGTCAACCAGAAGTGGATCTAGCTAACCATCGGGAGGAAAGTGCTCCTTTTAATGTGCACGATGCTACATATATTCTCGAGTTTTCTTCGTCGCAAATGTTTTCGATGTTTTTCCGTGACTTACTTGGTACAACGGAAACTGAAAGAAATGCTTTGGTGATTGAAGATTTCTCGTAGAAAATTTTAAAACGAAACGGGCTTTCTGAAGCCGGAAAAGGCTTCAATACTTTGGCTAATCGTCGAGTTTCAGTTTGATATTGGTACAAGATTTCTGTACGCATGATTGCGACAAGAAATGATGTGTAGTTTTTGAGATTATGTTCATGATCGTCTGGATATGTTGCTAGCGTTTAGATGAATATTAAGATTGTCGTTTGCCTATTCTTGACGATTTGCAGAAGTTTTTTGAAGTTTGGGAGTATACGAGTATAGTATACGTACGTACTCCCCCCTTCTTTTTTTTTTTACGAAAGAAAACGGTTGAACCGATACTTTGAAGGGTTGTGCACGTTTCCTCTTCTGATGTTTGGAATGATCGATAATTCGGGACGATTTATAGACGACGCTTGGACTGTGAATTGGTTGTTTTCCACGTTGACGACTTGGGATATGTCGGTTCCGAGAAAATTGCCAGAAACGAATCGGTTTTAAGACGACGTTCATGTCTCTAACTTTTTCACTCTTTAGGAAGCGAGCTTGATATGCGTGGCGATCGTTTCTCGACTTTTGGAGAGTTAGATCGGTTTGCAAGATCTGGATGAACAATTATGGAACAATATATCGAGACAGAAAAAATCGCTTAAAACTTAGTTCGCTAGACTATCCGCCTAGGTTTTACATTCCCTAAAGTTCTATGGCAGCCTCAAAGTAATTTCCTACGAAAATTCCAAGTCTGATTTCAAAAATTTCAAGTCGGAAATACCTTAGTTCTCTCGAAGATGCAGTTTTGTCCCTTCTCAGTTTTGCGTGCTCATTTCCGTTTCCTATTCTCGTGTATGTTCGCCATTTCCGATATTGGTGTTTATCTTTTGAAACTTGACATTTATCTTCCGAACTTGACTGTTATCTTCTCCTTAGATACGACGTCGAGTTTTGTAAAAAGGTTCAACGTAATCGTATAGTTAAGGCGGCTAAGGTGTTAAGTTAACCGTTGCCGTTTTATACGATTAATCTGAATCCATGCGAGAAAATAGGTCTTTGCGGTTTTTTTTTTATATCATAAAGTCTCAATGGTAACTTCAATCGAGACGAAACAAGAGACGTTTCGATCGAGATTCGAAAGTGAACGCAAAGATGGAGGTAGGGTGAGCAGAAACAAGCCAAGGAGTTTAAGATGAGTTTTACTTGTTTTTGTCGTAAAATCTCAACGGAAACTCCGATTGAGACGAAACGAAAAGCGTTTCGATGAGAATTCAAAGGAGAACGCAAAGGAGGACCCCTTTGAGGCCTGAAAGGTCGCTATAACGAGTGAGGATGTCATCTCGATCGCTATAGCGAGTGGAAGGGAGCCGAGACGAGTCCAACTTGTTTTCGTCGTAAATTCTCGACGGAAACTCCGATTGAGACGAAACGAAAAGCGTTTCGATGAGGATTCAAAGGAGAACGTAAAGGAGGACCCCTTTGAGGCCTGACGGGTCGCTATAGCGAGTGAGGATGTCATCTCGGTCGCTATAGCGAGTGAAAGGGAGCCGAGACGAGTCCCACTTGTTTTCGTTGTAAAATCTCAACGGAAACTCCGATTGAGATGAAACGAAAAGCGTGGCGATGAGGATTCACAAGAGAACCCAAAGGAGGACCTTTCTGAGGCCTTACCGGTCGCTACGTTGCGACTGACGGCCTGACAGGTCGCTACGTAGCGAGTGGAAGCAAGCCAAGAAGAGTCCTACTTGTTTTCGTCGTAAAATCTCAACGGAAACTCCGATTGAGACGAAACAAAAACCGTAGCGATGAAAATTCACAAGAGAACCCAAAGGAGGACCTTTCTGAGGCCTTACCGGTCGCTACGTAGCGACTGACGGCCTGACAGGTCGCTACATAGCGAGTGGAAGCAAGCCAAGAAGAGTCCTACTTGTTTTCGTCGTAAAATCTCAACGGAAACTCCGATTGAGACGAAACAAAAACCGTAACGATGAGGATTCACAAGAGAACCCAAAGGAGGACCTTTCTTAGGCCTTACCGGTCGCTACGTAGCGACTGACGGCCTGACAGGTCGCTACGTAGCGAGTGGAAGCAAGCCAAGAAGAGTCCTACTTGTTTTCGTCGTAAAATCTCAACGGAAACTCCGATTGAGACGAAACGAAAACCGTAGCGATGAGGATTCACAAGAGAACCCAAAGGAGGACCTTTCTTAGGCCTTACCGGTCGCTACGTAGCGACTGACGGCCTGACAAGTCGCTACGTAGCGAGTGGAAGCAAGCCAAGAAGAGTCCTACATGTTTTCGTCGTAAAATCTCAACGGAAACTCCGATTGAGACGAAACGAAAACCGTAGCGATGAGGATTCACAAGAGAACCCAAAGGAGGACCTTTCTGAGGCCTTACCGGTCGCTACGTAGGGACTGATGGCCTGACAGGTCGCTACGTAGCGAGTGGAGAGTTGGCTTGAGCTCGGTCGCTACGCAGCGACCGAGCAGTGTGCGTGCTCGGTCACTACGTAGCGACCGAGCGGTGTGCGTGCTCGGTCACTACGTAGCGACCGAGCGGTGTGCATGCTCGGTCGCTGCGTAGCGACCGAGCAGTGTGTGCTCGGTCGCTGCGTAGCGACCGAGCAGTGTGTGCTCGGTCGCTACGTAGCGACCGAGCGATGTGCGTGCTCGGTCGCTACGTAGCGACCGAGCGGTGTGCGTGCTCGGTCGCTACGTAGCGACCGAGCAGTGTGCGTGCTCGGTCGCTACGTAGCGACCGAGCGGTGTGTGTGCTCGGTCGCTGCGTAGCGACCGAGCAGTGTGTGCTCGGTCGCTGCGTAGCGACCGAGCAGTGTGTGCTCGGTCGCTACGTAGCGACCGAGCGATGTGCGTGCTCGGTCGCTACGTAGCGACCGAGCGGTGTGCGTGCTCGGTCTCTACGTAGCGACCGAGCAGTGTGCGTGCTCGGTCGCTACGTAGCGACCGAGCAGTGTGCGTGCTCGGTCGCTACGTAGCGACCGAGCAGCGTGTGCGTGCTCGGTCGCTACGTAGCGACCGAGCAGTGTGCGTGCTCGGTCGCTACGTAGCGACCGAGCAGTGTGCGTGCTCGGTCGCTACGTAGCGACCGAGCAGCGTGTGCGTGCTCGGTCGCTACGTAGCGACCGAGCTAGGTAATCGTTTTGTTGTGTTTCCTTTTTCCGCGATTAACCTAGGGGTTTTTCAGCGGTTTTTGGGAGAACATGTTTTATCCTTCCGAAATGTTTTCGGAAAACGTGTTTTGGTAAAACCCTTACGCATCGAGATTTCTTTTGTTCGGTAATGAGCCAAACTTACAGGGTTTTGATAAGATTTATCGTTTCCCTTCGTGTTTACAGGGAGAAATCGCGAGCTTGTTTTAGTGCTCTTCCTGTGGCGGAAGGTCGCGACTAAGTTTTCGATTTTGTTGAAAACTACGGCGTTTGCGTAAGCGTTGGCCATAGGAGCAGTCAGTGCTGCGAGTTTGTCTTTCATATATCCAAACATCGTTTCGATCAAGCGTTTTGTGGCCATGAGTAAGAGTAATCCGTAACCCCCCCTCCTTCTAGCGCCAAACTGTGGGAACCGAAATTCGCACTGTCGATTTACGTTTAAATTAGGAAACTAAGAAAACCCTAATTTCCCAGAGGTCCCGGATCTCTGCGAGAGCCAACGACAAGTGACCAAATATATGTGGAAATCGTGAAAAGATAACAAACGAGTTTATAGAAAACAGTAGATCTTATTTCGAATCTGCGTAAGAGCGTTGCGATCATTACAAGAGATCATAAAAGCTTTGGCCGCAAAGGCTGTCAGCGAGTTACCTAGTTCTAGCGGCCTAAAAGCTCAAACCTAGTTAAGTCGCAGCTCGATAACAAAAGACGAAAAAGATAAAGAAAAGGTTTTTGATTGATTTCGGACTGAACCTTGTTAAAGGCTGCCTACGTACCCCTTTCGAGGATCAAGCCGAACGTAGTTCAATTGATAGAGCTGGACAAGAGATCGAACTGCCTGGGCGAGTTCGTCTAGTAATCGAGTGCCAGTCATAGAAACCGAACTTGTCGAGAATAAGCCTAAAGTTTCTAAGTGCAAAGAATTCCGAATCTAAAAAGCTCTCCTCTGCTCCTCGCCTAGGACTCCTTATATACTAGCTCCAAGGTCGGTTTACGCTTTTACTCTTCTGCCCTTAAGCCGTCATAGCATAAAAATGGAGATATTCCATTTTTCCCGATCTTCACAATTATCTTCAAAACTTCCGTATTTATCCGCGGAAACTTGACATTTATCCTTCCTTGTGGGCCAAGCGTAAACTATGCTATTGTTTACGGGCTTTTGGTTAGGAAAATCGTAGGATGGGCCTCGAGTCGTGTTCTAGGTCTCTTTGGGCCGTCTTCCGACTCGACACGTTTACTGCAAGTTTTCCGCGGTTTCTAATCCGTGAAGTTTGATTGACGAATTAGAATATCGGGAAACATGGACTGAGCTTGCTACGGTCTTCGGGAGATAGCATTCGAAGGTTTGACGAGAATGCAAGGATTGATATCGTATCGATGTTTGGAAAGATTCAATCGCTACACAGCGACCGAACTTTGGCTCGAGCCCGGTCGCTACGTAGCGACCGAGCTTTGGCTTGAGCTCGGTCGCTACGTAGCGACCGAGCGGGATGATCGCTCGGTCGCTACGTAGCGACCGAGCGGGATGATCGCTCGGTCGCTACGTAGCGACCGAGCTTTGGCTCGAGCTCGGTCGCTACGTAGCGACCGAGCGGGACGATCGCTCGGTCGCTACGTAGCGACCGAGCTTGGCTGAGCTCGGTCGCTACGTAGCGACCAAGCTGTGTGCATGCTTGGTCGCCGCGTATCGATCGAGCTTGGCTTATCCGCGGTCTGATTTCCATACTCGAGCTTGTCCGCGGCCGATTTGGATACATGTCCGTTGCCTTCGGACAATCGGTATTTAGTGGTTCGATTGAGATTTGGACGATATTTTATTGCAAGGCTCTTCGTAAAGATTTCTTTACGAAGATTACTTTTCATAAAAACGTTTATGCTGATTTTTACGGACTTTCAGACATTGATTCCGTCGTGACCGATTTTGGCCCCAACAGTCTGATTGGTTGCAAGGCAATCCGGTTTGGTCTTGGGCCTTACTCTGTTGTATGGATCCATGCTTTGGGTCGGATCAGGTAAGAAGGTCCGTGAGCCTTTGTGCCGGACTTATAACTGGCTGATCGCACCTAGCTCTTAACCAGACGGTTAGACAGGACTATGGATGATCCGATTATGGTTGGATGGTTCTAGGCGCAAAGGCTAAGTAGGATATCTTACAATCAACTTCGGGTTGGTGAGTAGGATAGGCGCCATATGCCTTATTTAGGGCGTAGACCCACATGATGGCAGTGGAAGGCCGGTTATATCAGTACATGCTAAGTGGACGATGGCTTATCAAGTCTAGTGGTAGGATCATGTTTCATGACGATGGTTCAATGGCCGAACACTAGTATGGATAGTCACGTTGCTGGAGTAAGAGTATTGATGTGATGCTTCTAGATATCAACCTTGGTGTTGATAGCTTCGAGATTGGCTAAGAGTCATGACGAAGTTTGTGGCTAGTACTATGTGTTGTAGACCATAGATACTGAGCCTAAGTGTGATTTTTCAAGGAATGCCGTGTAAGATCTTATCATGGTTGAGTATGGACGACATGACCTCTGAATGATGGTTCAAGGTGTCGGTCCTAACCTGATTAACGAATGCGTCGGTTGGTATGAACAAATCATATATGTTGTCTGGGTTAAGTCCCAAGGCCGATCAGGCCAGATGATGACTCATCAGTTCCAAGTCATGTGAGGACGGTTGGTTGATTGACCTAGGATCTAATGAGCTTTGTCAGTCCAGAAGATGGACTTGGTACTATTGCCTATAAGGCAAAAGGATTTCGGATTGTGCATGAGCCGAGAAAGGCCAGATGCAAACCCTTATCCTTTCAAAGACTTCTTAAAAGTTACTTATGTCTGTGGGGATGGTTGGTTGAATGACTAAGTACCTTGGGGAGCTGTTTGATGCAGGAATCAAGATAAGGACCTTAAGTAAGATCATTGAGTGATCGTGGTCCAGCTGTCAAGCAAGAGCAATTCGAGTCAATGGAGGACCGATGAGCTAATAAGCTCTGTAGATGTGGCAAAGGTATGATCTAGCATTTACTTATGTAGATCTAGATAGAATGGTTTAGGGGAACGGAACCTCAGAATTGTATGGCTTGGTTTGGGTTTAGGATTGACCTTTAAGCTAATTGGTAGTTGAGTAAACTGACCAAGGCTAAGGTGATTCGACCAGACAAGTGTTAGATTGGTTTTAGACCAATGGTTAACTAGAGAATAATCCGCTGCGTATCTGTTGAAAGGATCTAGGCTATTAAAGACTAGGGAAGTCATTAGCTAAGATCTAAGTCAGCCCTCGCCTTTAGGCGATATTATAAATAAAGGGCAAAAATTAAGAGGTTCGGCCAGGAAGTGGACCAAGCGACGTGAGGCATCAACCGCGGCCTAGGCGGTTGGGATCGGGTCTTACAAGTTGGTATCAGAGCCAGGTTGATCCGGTTTCGGACAACACTCTAAGATTATGCGTTCCATACCAAAATTATTTCCAAAACAATAATGACTATGAAACCTTAGTTGGGGTGAGCCAAGAAAGAGTTGAGGCAAGCTAGGGTATCATGCTTGTGAATGTGGGAATTCTAAGATGAACCGGCTTAGCAAAGATACATTTTCCAAGGGCAAGAACCTAAAAACAGAAAGGTTGGTCGATCTAGTATTTAGAAGTAATAGACGGGTTGGAAGGGATGGAAGCAATGCAAGACTTGTTTATGGATGACCTGAAAAAGGGAAGTAACATGGACCAGAGAGTGGCTTAGGTTGAAATTAACGTGCAGCATTCTACTGAAGTTAAGTGTTATCCCTTGATGGCCGTTCATAATAAGTAAAGCATATGCAATAATAAAATCTGACTCAAGGGAGACACTACATGACCAGTTTACGAGTGGACTTATGATCAGATGGATCAGTTAGGACTCGGTATAAGTCAAGGTAGGTTTCCATTGATCAAGTTAGATGGAATGAATCAATTCCAATCTGAATCCGTCCAAAGAAAGAATTGAGGAAACTCAGGGTGTTCGTTCCAATCATTGGAAGAACATGATGTTAAGTATCTTAGTATGATGGGATTGAGGTATATTATAATTTCTGTTGTGAATGGTGTCAGCATTCACAATAGTAAGACGCTTTGGAAAATGGTATGGGACGTTTTCCAAATGTGTGATCAAACCGAAATCTTACTCATCTAGGTACCTACTGGAAGTGGAAGTATTGAAGTTATTGACAATGCAATGAGGGATGTTATGGGACGTATTTTGTGGTATGGTCATGAACCAAAGTATTTTCCATAAGACAGTGGTATATGATTACTACAAGATGTTGTGAATCAGTCTAAGGTAGTTTATGTTTACGGTTTACTGGTCTGGGGAACAAGGCAGTCCACTAAAGCTTGGTCGCTTAGGGATTCGCAGGAGTCTACCAGGACTCAACAGATATAACCATTACTCCTTAAGGATCCATATGGGATCGGATAGGGCTCGACCAGTATGGCGAGTGACCTAGCGGATGGACCAAGGTGGTATGCAATCGAGTCTAGAGATGGACCAGTGTTGGCTTACCTAAACGAGTTCATATCTGCTAGGGCCCTCAAGCAGAAATGCTTGGTCTGGAACCTAGAATTGTCTAGGGGATTCTGATGAGGGGTCTCTAATAGGAACCCTCATGATTGGTGGTGTAAAAAAAACCCACATACTTTCCGACGCAAGGGCTACGCATAGGTTTTGTGAGTCCGAGACTGGTCGGAAAGGGTCTGTTCTGTCTGTACGCTGGTGATAATTTTGGGATAGTGAGGGCAGCCGGTGGGCAAGCCAGGAACTCACTAGATCTCATGTCAAATATCCCAGTGCAGATCCAGGGAAAGGTCTTCCCTGTGAATCTGGTATGTGTCCACCTAAAGAATCACGAGATGATCCTAGGTATGGACTGGTTGGGAAAGTATCGGGCCACTCTCGATTGCCATAAAGGCCGTGTGCAATTGGAGACTGGGCTTCATCCGATCCAGTACCAATGTCTGTGTCTGGCTCAAGAGAAAGTAGTGGTTCCAGCAGTTCGAGCGATTCAGATGCTCGAACAGGGTTGTCAGTCCTTTTTGGCTACAATTACAACTACAGAGCCTGACAGTTCTGTATGTCTGAAAGACCTTTCTGAGGATTCGTTGGTGTCTGAGTTCCCAGATGTGTTCTGTTCGCTACAGGGTGTCCCCCCTGATAGGTCGGATCCATTTATGAGTGAACTGGAACCAGGGACAGCTCCACTGTCCTAGAGTCCGTTTCTTTGGTTCCGGCCGAGATGGCCGAGCCGAAGTTGACCATGTCCATGAGAGGACCATGGTCGCAGTACTACCAAGTCAGAGTTTGACCTACAGTTGAGAATGATCAAGTCCAGTAATGGACGAAAATCAGGCCACGACCTATTCGGAGATGGACCTATGGTCGGGGTGAAACGGTCGAGTCCCTGAGTGGACCAGTACCGGAATATGATCATGTCCGTAAATGGACCAGGATCGAATTATGACAATGTCCAGTGAAGGACATAAGGTTATGGCTGGTTAAGGGGATGATCCAGTACGTTGTGACTGAGGTCATGAACCTTATTGTCCATGAAGGACAAAAGAACCATAACAATCTGTTGGGACTCGTTGTAGGATGAGCAGCCTAAAGATTGGAACGAGTTCATGAGGACTTGACTGGTACATCGAGTGGTGTGGGGATTGGCCAAATCTACTAAGGCTCGAGTATGCAGCATGTCCCTAGGGACTGGTTATGATCTAGTCTTGGGCTATGATTAGAGAAAAAATAAAGTCTAAAGAAGACGATATTCAAAAGAAAGACATAGACTTGTTGGATACTAGGACCGCAACCTGGAGAGTTCGGTCAGTGACACAAGGAATGTCTTTGGATGGATTTACAAGTATCACTTGAATGGATGCTTGATGGACCCTCAACTGTGGTCGAAGTAGGCAAGTCAGGGTCCCATAAGCAAAACCAGAAAGGAGCACTTGATAGGATTTTTGTGGTTCAATCATTATCAAGTGGGGGAGACTGGTACATCAATGGTCAAAGAGATTTAATCATTGGAGAGTTCATTTGGTTCTTAAAGAATCAAGTTGTTCTATTCCATGTTCAAAACGAGACTACATTCAGTTGGGAAATTTTGTCATGAGACAAGGTATAACCACCACTGGATTCGAGGACGAATCCATCTCAAGTGGGGGAGACTAGTCGCATCCCCTTCCTGGGATATTGACATAGGGCCTAGACATTTCGATAAAAACGAGACTGCCTTAGTTCAGATCAAGAGAATTGATCATGAACAAGGTGGGATGAGTGAAATGATCAGAATTGATCATGGGAAAGCTCAGTCTATGTCAATAAATGGACCAAAGGCCTTAGACGGATTGAATAGGATGAAGAGAACAAGCTAGGATGAGTTAGACGATAGCTGGACGAAGTGAACGAGTAGCTCGGTTAGCTCAATGAAGCTAAACTAAGTTCACTCTAGCTCGATCCAAACTAAGTCAGCTCCAATACCTGGACTACAAGCTCCCTCAGCTGGGTCAGCTGGGAGACAGCTCATCTCAGCTACACCGACTGTTCGAGTTTCAGGCCGATGGTCCGGGTCCGGGTCAGTGGCGGGCCATGAGGTCCGGCCATGTGGTCCATGAGTCGTTGGGCTCTTGTGGGCAGGCCGTGGGCTTGAGTACCATGTCTGGGCTTGGGTTAGACGTGCCTAGAAGGTCTGGAGCCTTCTATATCCGAACAGGTACGATCTGGACCGTTGATTGTAATCGATGGCCAAGATCTGTCCCAGAAGGATGCTTCGAAGGGATGTGACTCTTCGCACATGACATTTGGTTGCCTATATAAAGGATGCACGACCAGATATCAAGGCATTCAATCAGTTTCGTAGGAAACAAAAGGCACAGGCCAAATAGAAAGAGAGAGAGAGAGATCGGCCGGAAAAGGGTCAGTTGTGGTGGTTTAGTATCTCCGGCAAGGAGAACGGTTTAGGAGAGAGGATGCCGTGTGATTATGAATACCCAGGGTATAGAGAAAGGTCTGGAGCAGGACTCCAAAGCCGTGGTTCAATCCAATAGGGACAGTGGGGTAACCAACGACTCATCGGCTAAGATCATCGGGCAGTCCAAACCGGTCTAGTCATGGGCGTTTGGATTGTGTCCCATTCTTCTTATTATTTTCATCTAATTCTTCTTCTACTCCTTCTGTACATTGGCGTGGCCTTGTGTATATGTTGGGATTGGTTATAACCGTGGTTCTGGTTGAGTAATGCGGTTACGGTCCACAACCGTCGAGTTAGGTGCGCGCATGGTCTAAACCGGCCTCAGGTTATCCGATTGGATAGGGGCGGTTCTGTTCTGTTCTGAACGGTTGTAGCCCTTCCTGAATACTCACAATGGTTCATGACTTGTGTAGGTTAAGGCGTGGTCCTTTGGCCATAGGCCGGACACACGCACGGACCAGACAGTCCATACAGACGGTTAGATCGAACGGTCGGAACATCTGAATGGGTGCGAGTTGCCAAGGGTCATGAGTTGCCAAGAGGCACGTGTGTCCAAAGGGTACTAGTTCCCAAAGGGTGTGAGTTCCAAACGGTTCCATTGGTTCAAGGCTTAGGCCAAACCAAGTGGACAGTCCGCGGCTGCATAGTCGAATGGAAGGACGGCTAGTTTAACCGGAGTGTTGTGTCGCAAGGTCTGATTGGTTGCAAGGCAATCCGGTTTGGTCTTGGGCCTTACTCTGTTTTATGGATCCAGGCTTTGGGTCGGATCAGGTAAGAAGGTCCGTGAGCCTTTGGGCCGGACTTATAACTGGCCGATCGCACCTAGCTCTTAACCAGACGGTTAGACGAGACTATGGATGATCCGATTATGGTTGGATGGTTCTAGCCGCAAAGGCTAAGTAGGATACCTTACAATCAACTTTGGGTTGGTGAGTAGGATAGGCGCCATATGCCTTATTTAGGGCGTCGACCCACATGATGGCAATGGAAGGCCGGTTATATCAGTACATGCTAAGTGGACGATGGCTTATCAAGTCTAGTGGTCGGATCATGTTTCATGACGATGGTTCGATGGCCGAACACTAGTATGGATAGTCACGTTGCTGGAGTAAGAGTATTGATGTGATGTGATGCTTCTAGATATCAACCTTGGTGTTGATAGCTTCGAGATTGGCTAAGAGTCATGACGAAGTGTGTGGCTAGTACTATGTGTTGTAGACCATAGATACTGAGCCTAAGTGTGATTGTTCAAGGAATGCCGTCTAAGATCTTATCATGGTTGAGTATGGACGACGTGACCTCTGAATGATGGTTCAAGGTGTCGGTCCTATCCTGATTAACAAATGCTTCGGTTGGTATGAACAAATCATATTTGTTGTCTGGGTTAAGTCCCAAGGCCGATCAGGCTAGATGATGACTCATCAGTACCAATTCAGGTGAGGATGGTTGGTTGATTGACTTAGGATCTAATGAGCTTTGTCAGTCCAGAAGATGGACTTGGTACTATTGCCTATAAGGCAAAAGGATTTCGGATTGTGCATGAGCCGAGAAAGGCCAGATGCAAATCCTTATCCTTTCAAAGACTTCTCAAAGGTTACTTATGTCTGTGGGGATGGTTGGTTGAAAGACTAAGTACCTAGGGGAGCTGTTTGATGCAGGAATCAAGATAAGGACCTTAAGTAAGATCATTGAGTGATCGTGGTCCAGCTGTCAAGCAAGAGCAATTCGAGTCAATGGAGGACCGATGAGCTAATAAGCTCTGTAGATGTGGCAAAGGTATGATCTAGCATTTACTTATATAGATCTAGATAGAATGGTTTAGGGGAATGGATCCTCAGAATTGTATGGCTTGGTTTTGGTTTAGGATTGACCTTTAAGCTAATTGGAAGTTGAGTAAACTGACCAAGGCTAAGGTGATTCGACCAGACAAGTGTTTGATTGGTTTTAGACCAATGGTTAACTAGAGAATAATCCGCTGCGTATCTGTTGAAAAGATCTTGGCTATTAATGACTAGGGAAGTCATTAGCTAAGATCTAAGTCAGCCCTCGCCTTTAGGCGATATTATAAATAAAGGGCAAAAATTAAGAGGTTTGGCCAGGAAGTGGACCGAGCGACGTGAGGCATCGACCGCGGCCTAGGCGGCCAGGATCGGGTCTTACAGTGTGTGTCCGTGTGTGTCCATCAGCACACACATGACGTTCGTGGCTGTCTATCACTACACATATCAGCACACTGGTCCTTAGACTCAGCACGCTGGCCCTTCCCGTGGACTGTTCGGGTGATTTTGGCCCACGTGGGCTGTCTGTTCAGTACACACAGGACATCCGTGGGTGTCCGTTAGCACACACAGGACGTCCGTGGGTGTCCGTCAGCACACATAGGATGCCCGTGGCTGTCCGTGTGTGTCCGTCTGTGTTCGTCAGCACACACAGAACGTCTGTGGCTGTCCATCAGTACACATATCAGCATGTTGGTCCTTGGACTCAGCACGCTGACCCTTCCCATGGACTGTTTGGGTGATTTTGGCCCACGTGGGCTGTCTGTTCAGTACACAAAGGAGTCCATGGGTGTCCGCCAGCACACACAGGACGTCTGTGGCTGTCCATGTGTGTCGGTGTGTGTCGGTGTGTGTCCGTGTGTGTCCGTCAGCACACACAGGACGTCCGTGGCTGTCCATCAGTACACATATCAGCACGCTGGTCCTTAGACTCAGCTTGCTGGCCCTTCCCGTGGACTATTCGGGTGATTTTGGCCCACATGCGCTGTCTGTTCAGTACACACAGGACGTCTGTGGGTGTCTGTCAGCACACACAGGACGTCCGTGGCTGTCCGTGTGTGTCCGTGTGTGTCTGTCAGCACAGACATGACGTTTGTGGCTGTCCATCAGTACACATATCAGCACATTGGTCCTTGGACTCAGCACGCTGACCCTTCCCGTGGACTGTTCGGGTGATTTTGGCCCACGTGGGCTGTCTGTTCAGTACACACAGTACGTCCGTGGGTGTCCGTCAGCACACACATGACGTCTGTGGCTGTCCGTGTGTGTCTGTGTGTGTCCGTCAGCACACAGAGGACGTCCATGGCTGTAAGACCCGAACCCTGGCCTCTCGACCTGATGGAGTCCGCAGGCTTACTTATTAATTTCTTTGCTTGTTTGATCCATTTTAAGTCTTTTAGTTACTAAGTCATATTCGAATATGAGGTTCATAAACAAAGGAACAGATTGCACAGCGGAATAACAATGTATAAACTTTGTATTACTTAGAAACATGAGATTCAATACACAACTTCTTAACAGTCTCATAGACAATCACTAGTTCATCCCTAGCATCATCTAACCACACGTTACACAGCCTCTCACTGACCGAGCTTTCACGGCTCCTTGGCTTGACCAGAACCACCCTTAGTTCTTGAAACCACAACCAGATAAGCATTAATCATAACCGAGAATAGAACGGATTGATTCTACAATGCTTGGCTTGGTTCCTAGAACTTAGATAAACCTCAGTCAAGATAATCATAAAACGTATGAACCTACCTACCGTATCCTAAGTCATTCAACCAACAACCCCTTGACTTAGAATCAGATAGATAGTCCAGAATAGATAACAGAACACACGAACAGATCCGGATCATCCCCAGAGACCAATCCGTCTAACCGGATAGAATCTAGGTGCGACCGGCCAATGGTGTCCGGCTCAATGGCCCAACGGACTCCCTTACCTGATCCGGCCTTAGGCCTGGATCCAGTCGGCCGAGTAAGCCTCAAGCCTAATCCGGAAGGCTTAGCAACCGGTCAGACCTTGCGACTCTACCTTGGCTTAGACAAACCGTGACCTTGTCCTAACTAGACAAGCCATAGGCTGATCCATAAGGATCGGTCCTAACCTGTCCCGAAAGACACCGTTTGGAACTTGCACCCTTTGGCCAATCATGCCTCTTGGTCCTCGTACCTTTTGATGTTCGTAACCTTTGGTATCTCGTTCCTTTTGGTCACTAACACCCTTTTGCAACTCACAACCTTTGGACACTCATGACTCTTGACAACTCGTGCCCTTTGGGTCATTCCCAACCGTTCGTCCTAATCGCCCAGTCTTGGTGCGATCGGATCATCCGACTAACCGACCCGTGTCTAGGCTAGCGGTTTGATTATGTTCGGCCAAAACCTAGGGACGTGTCCCTTGGACTCAACCAACACAACCTTTCGTGTTTAACCAGAGAGAAGATAAGAGAAATGAATTGAAACAGATAAGGAGAGCCGGATGGGATTTAGGAACCGAGCAGAGCCGCGGTGCGTTCGCATGGACCGTCCGTTCGGTCTGATGGAGCCACAGCCCATCACATACTTTGTGAACCACGTCTGGGTTCTCCATGCCCTTATCCTTGTCTTGATCTCCCATTCTTTACCGGAGTTAGTTCTCAAACGATCAGAGTCGCCGGAACACAACACCACCACAATCAGCCTTTCTCTTGGCCGGAACTCTCTCTTTCTCTCTTTCTGTTTCTCTACGTTTTTCTCTGAGTATTTTACTCTGGAATTGGATAATGAAATCGACCAGAGAGCCCCCATATTTATTGAAAACGAGGGGGTAAGTCTTGCCCCACGAACAGGCACGACTTGCTAGCGAATGGGCACCATCGGCCAAGGGTTGTCCCCTTTCGGCCACTTGCGTCCCTTCGCCCTTTCTGATTGGGTTTGGGGTCGGCCACAAGCCCAACCCACGCCCCAGGCCTCCTGGACTTAGCCCACGGCCTTGTCCAAAGACCCAACAGCCCATGGCCTCATGGCCGGACCTCACAGCCCGCCACTGACCCGGACCCGGACCATCGGCCTAAAGCCCGGACAGTCCGTCTAGCTGAGATGAGCTGACTCTCAGCTGCCTCAGCTGAGTGAGCTAGTAGTCCAGCTAGTGGAGCTGACTTAGTAGGGACTGAGCTGGAGTGAACTGAACCTAGCTTCATTGAGCTGGCCGAGCTACTCGTCCACTTCGTCCAGCTACCGTCTTACTCGTCCTAGCTGTCTCTTAGCTTGTATAAGGTTAATCCAAGTTTCCTTATGTCCTTAACCTTCTTTCTCGACCATGGAACGCTTGCCTTGTTGTCCTAAGACTGGCTTGCTGTTTCCTCGAACCATGGCCGTCCCAACAATCCTACTCAGGATTGGGGACGTGACTAGTCTCCCCCCCCTTGGGATGGATTCGTCCTTGAATCCGAATCGAATGCTTCCTCGGAAACAAACTGATCCAAACACTCTGGGTACTCTGCTTTCATTCTAGCTTCGGTTTCCCAAGTGATTATATCCTGACCATTACAGTCCCAGACGACCTTGACCATCTGGACCGTCTTCTTCCTTGTTGCTTTTTCCATCCTATCTATGATTTGAACTGGCCTCGTTTCCAAGGTTAGGTTCTTACCAAGATTGTCTGGAATGGCAGGAAGAGCGATGTCTTGGTCCGTCAAACATTTCTAAAGTTGGGAAACGTGGAACACATTATGAAATGCGTCCATCTTGGCTGGCAAGTTCAACTTGTAGGCCACCATCCCAACTATTTCAATGACCTTGAACGGCCCCAAGTATCTCGGGTCTAACTTCCGTCTCCCGGAAATTTGGACTCGTCCTTTGAAGGTAATCATTTTGAGATACACCAAGTCACCTACCTGAAACTCGAGATCTTTCCTCCTTCGATCTGCATAGTTCTTTTGGCGATCTTGTGCCTGTCTCATCTTGTCCCTCAAGAACTTGATCTTTTCGGTTGTCTCTTCGACAATCTCCAGACCAATCATGCTGCATTCCCCAACTTGGGTCCAGCACAAGGGTGTCCTGCATGGACGCACATACAGAGCTTCGTATGGCGACATGCCAATTCTACTATGGAAACTATTGTTGTAAGCAAATTCTACCAGGGGTAGATGTTTTTCCCAGGAATCACCCCAGTCTAAAACACATGCTCGCAACATATCTTCCAACGTCTGGATCGTACGTTCCGACTGTCCATCAGTCTATGGGTGATAGGCTGTACTCATGTTCACTCTTGTTCCTAAAGCTTTTTGGAAAGCTTTCCAGAAGTAAGATGTAAACCTTGAATCCCTATCTGAAACTATGCTTGTCGGCACACCATGTAGTCGGACGATCTCATCAATGTACTTACGTACAATCTAATCTACCCCATCTGACTTCTTGATAGCCAGGAAGTGTGCTGATTTGGTTAGTCGATCAACCACAACCCAAACCGCATCTTTCTTATTCCTTGTGGTAGGGAACCCGGTCACAAAGTCCATTGTGATGTGATCCCATTTCCATTCCGGAATAGGCAAGCTTTGCAATAACCCACTAGGCACCTGATGTTCTGCTTTGATGAGTTGGCAAGTGGAACACTTGGCCACCCATTCCGCGACATCTGCCTTCATAAGGATCCAATGATAGAATTTCTTAAGGTTCTGGTACATCTTGGTCGCACCAGGATGAACCGAGAATCTGGACTTATGAGCCTCCCTCATAATCTCTTCCTTTAGACTCCTATCATTAGGAACACTGATCCGTCCGTTTACTAGGATGGTACCATCCTTTGCAGTCTGGTACTCCGTCCTATCATTCTGAGCAACCTTATTCAGGTTCTCGTCCTGACCTTGAGCCAACCGGATTCGAGTAAGCAGGTCGGCTTGGTTAACCGCCTCCAACCCCAAAGCTTCT
Organism: Brassica napus; assembly: GCF_020379485.1. Lineage (NCBI taxonomy): Eukaryota > Viridiplantae > Streptophyta > Magnoliopsida > Brassicales > Brassicaceae > Brassica > Brassica napus. The sequence goes on from NC_063440.1 coordinate 6,199,952, forward strand.
GTTGCCGTAGTCAGCACGTTCAGCCGCAGAGCACGGACCATACCGTCCAGGTCGTCCGCCTCCCGTTCGCCGATACATCAGCCCTCTTCCAGCTGAAAGCGTCTGCTACCAGATTAGCCTTTCCCGGATAGTAGGTGATGTCCAAATCGTAGTCAGCTACGAATTCCATCCACCTCCTCTGCCTTAAGTTTAACTCAGGCTGGGTGAATATATACTTAAGACTCTTATGGTCCGTAAGTATCTGAACTTTGGCGCCATACAAGTATGATCGCCAAATCTTTAAGGCGAATACTACCGCAGCCATTTCGAGATCATGGGTTGGGTAGTTTCCCTCATGTTTCTTCAACTGCCTGGACGTATAGGCAATGACCTTCCCATGCTTGGTCAATACGCAACCTAGCCCAGTGATGGACGTGTCCGTATAGACCACATATGGTTGATCGGCCTCCGGAAGCACCAGGACGGGTGCGCTAGTCAGCATGTTCTTAAGTGCGGAGAAACATTCCTCACACTCTTCAGCCCATGTGAACTTAACGTCCTTCCCAATCAACCGCGTCATAGGCTGAGCCAAGCTTGCGAATCCTTTCACAAACTTTCTATAGTAACCTGCCAGCCCTAAGAAGCTTCTGAGTTCCGTGGCACTGCGTGGTCGGGGCCAATCCTTGATTGCCCTGATCTTCTCTGGATCCACCGAGATGCCCTGATCGGAAACAATATGGCCGAGGAACCCAATACTCTTCTGCCAAAAACTGCATTTACTGAGTTTAGCATAGAGTTTGTGTTCTCGTAATCGTTCCAGCACGGCTCTCAAGTGTTTCCTATGAGATTCCTCATCCTTGATATAAATTAGGATATCATCAATGAAGATGATCACGAATTCATCCAAGAAATCCCGGAACACGCTGTTCATCATTTTCATGAAAGCGGCAGGTGCATTGGTCAGACAGAACGGCATCACTACGAACTCGTAATGACCATACCTGGTCCTAAATTCCGTCTTCCTAATATCATTTGGCTCTATAGGGATCTGATGATACCCTGAAGCCAAATCAATCTTGGAAAACCACTTGGCTCCTTTGAGTTGATCCAACAGCTCGTCTATCCTAGGCAACGGGTACTTGTTCTTCACAGTGACCCTGTTCAACCCTCGATAGTCGATGCACAGACGCATGCTACCATCCTTCTTTTTCACAAAGAGAACTGGTGCACCCCAAGGGGATCTACTTGGCCGTATGAATCCCTTGTCAAGCAATTCTTCCAATTGCTTCTTTAGCTCGGCCATCTCGGCCGGAGCCATCCAGTACGGACTCTTGGACAGCGGAGCTGTCCCTGGCTCTAGTTCAATCGTAAATGGATCCGACCTATCAGGGGGGACACCCTGAGGTACCTGGAACACATCTGGGAACTTCGACACCAACGAATCCTCTGAAAGGTCTTTCAGACAGACAGAACTGCCCGGCTCTGTAGTTGTAATTGTAGCCAAAAAGGACTGACAACCCTGTTCCAACATCCGAATCGCTCGAACTGCTGAAACCACTACTTTCTCTTGAGCCGGACACTGACATTGGTACTGGATCGGTCGAAGCCCAGTCTCCAATTGCACACGACCTCTATGGCAATCGAGAGTGGCCCGATACTTTCCCAACCAGTCCATACCTAGGATCACTTCGTGATTCTTTAGGTGGACCCAGACCAAATCCACAGGGAATACCTTTCCCTGTATTGACACTGGGATATTTGACATGAGACCTAGTGAGTTCATGGCTTTCCCTCCGGCCGCCCTCACTATCCTAAAATTATCTCCAGCGTCCAGACAGAACAGACCCTTTCCGACCAGTCCTGGACTCACAAAACTATGTGTAGCCCCTGTGTCGAAAAGTACGTGGGTTTCCACACCACCAATCATGAGGGTTCCAGAAATCGAATCAAACGATCCAGAAGCGCCGTCGTCCCAAGACAGCTCATATACCCTTGGTGTTGTGGTCGGCCTACTCTGGGTCGACTTGCCTGTGTCTCCACGGCCCTTCCCTTGTCCTCCTTGTAGCTTAGGAAAGTCCGACTTGTAGTTTCCAGTCTTGCCACATAGGAAGCAAGTCACGGAGCCGCTGCCACTGGACTGGTCTGAGAATCGGTTTGGTCGAGTGCAGTTTTGGATCGTGTGATCCATGCTGCCACATCGCACACAAGCCCCCATGGCCTTCCAGCACTCACCGGGATGATTCTTTCCACACTTGGGACATGTAGGTCGGCCACCAGAGGTCTTACCTCCGTCCACCTGGTCCCACTTCCTCTTTTTATCATTTGTCTTGCCCGACGGGCCAGACTGTGACTTAGCCTTAAGCTTAGCTTCTTCAGCCAAGTTAGACTCTAGCAAAGCCACCCGTTCCACCAGTTCTCCAACGGTGTTGAAAGTGTGGATCGAGCAATGGGTCTTCTGTTCTGGCCTTAGGCCTCGGATGAACCTACGGACCTGGACTGCCTCGTCCTCCAGCTCTCTTCCAACAAACCGTCTGAGCCGGTTGAACTCTTCTTCGTACTCTCGTACGGTCCTGCGGCCTTGGGCCAAATCTAGAAACTGAGCTTCCAGACGATCCAAAGCCTCAGCAGGGAAGTATTTGCGGTTGAATTCAACTTCAAAAGTTGCAAAACTTTCCAGAATCCCGTTGGTGCGCTTGTCCACTGCAAGCCACCAGTTATGCGTGTCCCCTTCCAGGAAGTGAACCGCAATGTCTCGTCTGTAATTCACTGGACAGCGAGTTGATTGAAAGTTTCGGACCAGCCTACTCCTCCACTCGTCTGCCACAATAGGGTCGGTGCTACCGGAGAAATGCTTCGTACCCAACCTGGATAAATGTTGAAGCAGACTCAGATAGTCCACCTTCTTTTCAGACTTTTCTGGTGGATCGATCTCGATCACCTCAACCGTTTCCACAACCGGACCATTGGTGTTGGGGGTGGTCGTAGCCACAGGCGTAGCTTGGCCAACCGAGGAGTTCACTAGTGGCGTGAACAGTTGTGCCATAGCCGCAACCTGAGTCCCCATTACCTTCATGTCCTCTAACAAGTCCTCTTTGGACAGTGTTGCGGGCACATTAGCCGTTCCATCGGCCACTCTGTCATGCTGGTCACCATCACGGTTAGCGTTCGAGGATTCCACTTCCTCATCACTCTCCCGATGTTCCTGACCATCCTGTTGCGTCCCCGTAAGATTAGCCTGATCAGTTGGCAACACGTCTATAGTGTCAGCCGCGGCCGGATCGGTTTGCAATCCGGATAGATTGGTCCCGTCCATGGCCACTTGACTCGACTGACCGGTTGTTTTCTTACTCCTTCGGGACTTTCCCGATTTGCTTTTTCCAGCCTAAGGATTCAGACAATGTTAGTACAAAACACACTAACATAAACAGAACAAAACAATCCCTAGACTAAGCAATCAAACCTCACCGTGAGACCTAATCAGCTGGCTGCGTGTGTGTGTGTGTGGACTGCCTAACCAAACTATCCTAGAATCAAGCATGCTCTGATACCAACTTGTAAGACCCGAACCCTGGCCTCTCAACCTGATGGAGTCCGCATGCTTACTTATTAATTTCTTTGCTTGTTTGATCCATTTTAAGTCTTTTAGTTACTATGTCATATTCGAATATGAGGTTCATAAACAAAGGAACAGATTGCACAGCGGAATAACAATGTATAAACTTTGTATTACTTAGAAACATGAGATTCAATACACAACTTCTTAACAGTCTCATAGACAATCACTAGTTCATCCCTAGCATCATCTAACCACACGTTACACAGCCTCTCACTGATCGAGCCTTCACGGCTCCTTGGCTTGACCAGAACCATCCTTAGTTCCTGAAACCACAACCAGATAAGCGTTAATCATAACCGAGAATAGAACAGATTGATTCTACAATGCTTGGATTGGTTCCTAGAACTTAGATAAACCTCAGTCAACATAATCATAAAATGTATGAACCTACCTACCGTATCCTAAGTCATTCAACCAACCACCCCTTGACTTAGAATCAGATAGATAGTCCAGAATAGATAACAGAACACACGAACAGATCCGGATGGTCCCCAAAGACCAATCCGTCTAACCGGATAGAATCTAGGTGCGACCGGCCAATGGAGTCCGGCTCAATGGTCCAACGGACTCCCTTACCTAATCCGGCCTTAGGCCTGGATCCAATCGGCCGAGTAAGCCTCAAGCCTAATCCGGAAGGCTTAGCAACCGGTCAGACCTTGCGACTCTACCTTGGCTTAGACAAAACGTGACCTTGTCCTAACTAGACAAGCCATAGCCTGATCCATAAGGATCGGTCCTAACCTGTCCCGAAAGACACCGTTTGGAACATGCACCCTTTAGCCAATCATGCCTCTTGGTCCTCGTACCGTTTGATGTTCGTAACCTTTGGTATCTCGTATCTTTTGGTCACTAACACCCTTTGGCAACTCACAACCTTTGGACACTCATGAATCTTGACAACTCGTGCCCTTTGGGTCATTCCCAACCGTTCGTCCTAACCGCCAAGTCTTGGTGTGATCGGATCATCCGACTAACCGACCCGTGTCTAGGCTAGCGGTTTGATTATGTTCGGCCAAAACCTAGGGATGTGTCCCTTGGACTCAACCAACACAACCTTTCGTGTTTAACCAGAGAGAAGAGAAGAGAAATGAATTGAAACAGATAAGGAGAGCCGGATGGGACTTAGGAACCGAGCAGAGCCACGGTGCGGTTGCATGGACCGTCCGTTCGGTCTGATGGAGCCACGGCCTATCACATACCTTGTGAACCACGTCTGGGTTCTCCATGATCTTCTCCTTGTCTTGATCTCCCATTCTTGACTGGAGTTAGTTCTCAAACGATCAGAGTCGCCGGAACACAACACCACCACAATCGGCCTTTCTCTTGGCCGGAACTTTCTCTTTCTCTCTTTCTTTTACTCTACGTTTTTCTCTGAGTATTTTACTCTGGAATTGCATAATGAAATCGACCAGAGAGCCCCCATATTTATAGAAAACGAGGGGGTAAGTCTTGCCCCACGAACAGGCACGACATGCTAGCGAATGGGCACCATCGGCCAAGGGTTGTCCCCTTTCGGCCACTTGCATCCCTTCGCCCTTTCTGATTGGGTTTGGGGTCGGCCACAAGCCCAACCCACGCCCCAGGCCTCCTGGACTTAGCCCACGGCCTTGTCCAAAGACCCAACAGCCCATGGCCTCATGGCCGGACCTCACAGCCCGCCACTGACCCAGACCCGGACGATCGGCCTAAAGCCCGGACAGTCCGTCTAGCTGAGATGAGCTGACTCTCCGCTGCCTCAGCTGAGTGAGCAAGTAGTCCAGCTAGTGGAGCTGACTTAGTACGGACTGAGCTGGAGTGAACTGAACCTAGCTTCATTGAGCTGGCCGAGCTACTCGTCCACTTCGTCCAGCTACCGGCTTACTCTTCCTAGCTGTCTCTTAGCTTGTATAAGGTTAAGTCTAAGTTTCCTTATGTCCTTAACCTTCTTTCTCGACCATGGAACGCTTGCCTTGATGTCCTAAGACTGGCTTGCACGTTTCCTCGAACCATGGCCGTCCCAACAATCCTACTCAGGATTGGGGGCGTGACAGTGGCTAATCAGTACACATATCAGCATGCTGGTCCTTGGACTCAGCACGCTGGCCCTTCCCGTGGACTGTTCGGGTGATTTTGGCCCACGTGGGCTGTCTGTTCAGTACACACAGGACGGCTGTGGCTATCTGTCAGCACACACAGGAGGTCCGTGTGTGTCCGTCAGCACACATAGGACGGCTATGGCTGTCCGTGTGTGTTCGTCTGTGTCCGTCAGCACACACGAGACGTCTGTGGCTGTCCATCAGTACAGATATCAGCATGTTGGTCCTTGGACTCAGCACGCTGACCCTTCTCGTGGAGTGTTCAAGTTATTTTGGCCCACGTGGGCTGTCTGTTCAGTACGCACAGGACGTCCGTGGGTGTCCGCCAGCACACACAAGGCGTCTGTGGCTGTCCGTGTGTGTCCGTGTGTGTCCGTCAGCACACACAGGACGTCCGTGGCTGTCCATCAGTACACATATCAGCACGCTGGTCCTTGGACTCAGCACTCTGGCCTTTCCCGTGGACTATTCGGGTGATTTTGGCCCACTTGGGCTGTCTGTTCAGTACACACAGGACATCCGTGGGTGTCCGTCATCACACACAGGACGTCCGTGGGTGTCCGTCAGCACACATAGGACGTCTATGGCTGTCCATGTGTGTCCGTGTGTGTTCGTCAGCACACACACAACGTTCGTGGCTGTCCATCAGTACACATATCAGCATGTTGGTCCTTGGACTCAGCACGCTGACCCTTCCTGTAACACCCCCGAACCGTTCTAGGCATAGGTCAAACCACCGGCCAACAATCAAACAAGAACATGACCGACGGCCCAACCGTCTACCAAGGCTCAGGAGCGCTACAAGACGGGTTAACGGGCAATCCAGCCAAAGTTACAAAAAGTGCAATTTGTAACTAGGCCAGGCCGCCCACTAACACGTCCCGTCAGACCAAAGCCTAAGGCTTCTCAACCCGTACTCCAATCTGACGTTGTGTTAGCTCGGACAAGCTAATATCAGAACAACAAGGCAGTTTCACAAAACATTCGCTTTATTTATCTTATATAATATCTGGTTTACAATACACAAAATATTATACAAGTGGTGGCATGCCAAGAAAGCGAAAGTACATACTTATAGTCTGAAAGCGTCTTAAACAAAAAGATGCAAATCTACACCAGCCAGCCTAGCCTCCCGCGCTTTCTACGAGCTCACTACTGGTCACCTGAAAACAACAACGAGTGAGGAGTGAGTAATCTAGCATTACTCAGCGAGTTACAATCCCCCACTAACAAAAACAACCCCTCGCTATCCCACCCCAAACAATCTAAAGCGAGAGGTTCACCTAACAACACAATTTAATAAGAATGAGCAATATTCGAAATACGCAGCGGTAAACCATAGCAAGATAACTAGCATTACGCTAATTACTAGCTTATCACCAAACTCAAACTCGATTTAAACCAGGGTTTAACAACCCAAAACACGATATAATATATATAACAAACTCGGGCCCTGGTGACGTTAGGTTCCTCCTTCACTATCGGCAATATCCTATCTCCCTACCACAAAGGCCGGAAGAAGGAACTTTCAACCGACCGCGGCCCACAGTCCTTCGGGTCACCGCGCGACAGCCCACAGTCCTTCGGGTCACTGTCCCATTACACCGTCGTGTAATACTCAGCCATAGTACATGACACCGTTCGTCTGAGTCTTCCCGATCCAGCGAATAAGGGGTTTCCTTGAACCCGCCGGGTACGAGGTCTGAAGGAACACTAACTCACCCCAATATGCCTAGCATTGTGGGTTACACAAATGCTATCGGCCAATATACGATTAATACTAAACCCGGTAAAAATAACACAAGGTTTCAAGTAATAATCACAACACAATCAACCACATTCCAGAATCTAGCATAAAGACTAATTCCAGAATACCTAACTATCCACAACTTAGCGATATCATCTAAGCATTCTGCATTCGCTAACTAACCAATCAACCTAACCATTAGCATGCTACTATGGTTCTCAAGCAATAACTAAGCATGCTATCAACTTAAACAACATAACCTCAATTATTAACTACTCAAACCGTTACTCAGTTAGACCTGGCCTCCTGCCATGATCCAACTTCCAAGTTACGGGACCCTGCATAAAAACAACTCAGCAATCAATTGATTATAACTCACAGTTTTTGGTTGACCGTGGCCTTGACCCCGAATCCGTCTTCTGCGTTCCGAACCCTTTCTTGACCTTCACAAGTAGACCCACTTCTGAACTGATCTTGAGTCGAGCAGAACCTCTCTTAGATGTAGACTCGAAACGAGTAGAATAACTGTTCTCGAAAACTGCCGAAAAGACTCGAAAACGATCGAAACTCGAACTTTCTTTCTCTAGCTTTCTCTCTCACGTTTTTCTCTGAGTTTCAGGTGTGCTGGATGGTTTAAAATGAGCTGGGGTCGTGGGGTTTATATAGGATGCAGCAACCAATCAGAACAAGCCGTGTGGCAGCCCGTGTGTCGCCTCGCATGGCTCCGGACGCATGCGTCGCGGCACCTCGTGCTCCACATGTCTGATGGCATGACCAGGACATCATGCAGAGTGACACCATGCCCTCCAGATGTCTGATCCACGGCCTGACCTCATCCAGATTGACACTCAGCGCACACATGTCGCTCAGCATGCTCCGATCGCAGGTTTCGCGGCACCTCGTGCTTCTGGGTGTCAATCAGCATGCTGTGCTCTCCTGGGCTTCAACACCTCCTGCTTCCCTTGCCACATACCATGCCAGGCAGGTTACATCACGTCCTTATCTCATAGATAAGGCCAGCTCGAGCTTCTCGGTCCATTCGACTGATTTCGACCCTTCCGATGAATTTTCGTCCCGCGATCAATCCCGAATATTTTTCTACGCCCGTTCTGATGAGATGAATATTTTTAATAAACTCCAAGTGAATCCTGACCTTGATGGAAAATATTTCTCGAGCCTCCGGCTTCCTCGAAAAATCGATAATACCAAAATTAGGGTTTTCGCCCAACTTCGGGTTTTCCCGTCGTGCTTCAATCCCGTCGTGCTTGCTTCCCGTCCTGCTTAATTCCCGTCCTGCTTCCGACTTATAATGTCTTCAGAATAATATTTTACTGATACGAAGATATTCTGAGAAAACTTCGCGATGAAGAAACGTCAATCTTCAAAAACGTCGAGCTTCTAACCCGTCGTGCTTCAAAAATGTGATTCGTCCAAAACTGCCGTCTGATCAATCTAACACTTTTCTAACCATGGTCCAGCAGCTTATGGTTCACCCATGATCAATTCTTCGACCATCCATTGCCCGCGGTACAACCACTAAATAATAATATTATTATTTTTTTTTTTTTTTAACGGGTTTCTACATTCTTCCCCCCTTAACAGAATTCGTCCTCGAATTCTAAGCCTCTGAGGGGCCTCCTTCTTCCATCACAACGTCCTCTCGGAAAAACTCAGGGTGATCGGTTTTAAATCTCGCTTCATCCTCCCAAGTAACTTGAATCCTGTTTTGTCTTCCCCAGAACACTTGTACTTGAGCAATCTCACGCTTTTTGAGCTTCCGAATACGCCGTTCTCCTAATCTGATTGGTCCTTCCGGATACGTAAGGTTTGTCTCCAACTCCTCGATTCTCTCGGGTTCAACAGCACTTGGATCCCGTATATGTTTCCGAAGCATGGAAACATGGAATACTGGATGTAGATGCATATCTGCTGGCAGATCCAATCGGTAAGCTACCTCACCAACTTTCCCGATGATCTTGTACGGACCAATGAACCTGACCGCAAGTTTCCCGCCCTTGCCAAATCTGTCCTTCCCTTTCTGTGCAGTAACCTTTAAATAGACCCAATCTCCTATCTCAAAAGTTACTTCTCTTCTTGACTGGTCTGCGTACTTCTTCTGACGGTCTTGAGCCTTCTTCATGTTGGCCTGAATCGTCTCCAGTTTAATCGTGGTCTCCTTAACAATAGGTGACCCAAACATTCTTCTTTCACCCACTTCCGTCCAACACATAGGCGTCTTGCATGGCCTTCCGTATAATGCTTCATAAGGTGACATCCCTATGCTCGAATGATGACTGTTGTTATACGAGAACTCAACCAACGGTAAATGCTTCTCCCAAGTTCCTGCCCAATCGAGAATACACATCCGCAGCATGTCCTCGATGGTCCGAATGGTCCTTTCCGTTTGGCCATCTGTTTCTGGATGGAACGCCGTGCTTCTGTACAGTTTAGTTCCCAAGGCTTCTTGCAGTGCTTCCCAAAATGATGCCGTGAACCTTGGATCGCGATCTGAGACGATGTCAGAGGGTACACCATGTAACTTCACGATTTGGTCGATGTACAGCTCGGCCAAAACTTCAACTTTATCAGTGTCCCGCATAGGCAACAAGTGTGTGACCTTGGTTAACCTATCCACAATCACCCATATCGAGTTGTTCGATCTACCTGGAGCAATAGGTAATCCGGTGATGAAATCCATGGAAATAGAGTCCCATTTCCATTGAGGTATCGGAAGACTCTGCAACAATCCTCCTGGAACTTGATGTTCCACCTTGACTTGTTGACAAGTTGCACACTGAGCAACCCATTGTGCTACTGATCTCTTCATGCCCGGCCAATGATAGTATCTTCTCACGTCTCGGTACATCTTCGAACTTCCAGGATGGATACTGAGTAAAGAATGATGTGCAATCCTTAGTATCTCATCTCTCAGCCCTTGTCCTTTAGGAACCGTGATCCTCCCATTAATTAGCAAGGTTCCGTCCTCCGCCAAGTAGTATCCCGCATTATTTGGCCCGGCTTGTCCTTTGAGTTCTTCAGCAATCTTCAGTAACTTCTCATCCTTAAGTTGTTCTTCTCGAATTCTCTGAATCAAGCTGGCCTGATTCACCGCTTGAAGTCCCAATGGCTCGCTTGTCTGCCCTTCCAAAACGACCAACTTCACTTGTTTCAACTCCTGGTTCAATAGCTCCACTTCTTTCTCTAAATCTGCGTCCAACTTTCTTCGACTTAAGGCGTCCGCAACAACATTCGCTTTACCAGGATGGTAGCGAATCCGTATGTCGTAGTCTGCCACAAACTCCATCCACCTACGCTGGCGCAGGTTGAGATCTGGCTGAGTGAAGAGGTATTTAAGACTTTGGTGGTCCGTGTATACCTCCACTTCTTCCCCGTACAAGTAAGATCTCCAAATTCGCAAAGCGAACACCACGGCCGCTAACTCCAAGTCATGTGTACTGTAGTTATCCTCATGCTTCCGTAGTTGTCGCGAAGCATATGCAATGACTCGCCCATCTTGCATAAGAACACAACCTAACCCAACGCGTGAAGCATCCGTGTAAACCGTGTAAGGTTTACCTTGCTCGGGCAAAGCTAACACAGGTGCGGTCGTGAGAGCTTCCTTCAACTTCTTGAATGCCTTCTCGGTTTCTTCCACCCATAAGAAAGGAACTCCTTTACCGGTAAGTTTAGTTAAAGGCTTTGCAATGGAGGAAAAGTCCTTAACAAACTTCCGATAATAGCCCGCAAGTCCGAGAAAACTCCTCACTTCTGTCACAGTGGTAGGTCGAGGCCATTCTCGTATGGCTTGGACCTTTTCTGGATCAGCAGCCACGCCCTCTCCTGATACTATGTGACCCAGAAATCCTATCTCTCTCTTCCAAAACGAGCACTTGCTGGACTTGGCAAATAGCTTCTGATTCCGTAACCTCTCCATAACCAGTCTCAGATGCTCTTTGTGCTCTTCCTTACTTCTCGAGTACACCAGGATGTCATCAATGAAAATGATCACGAACTTGTCGAGATAGTCGTGAAACACTTCATTCATCAAACGCATGAAAGCCGCAGGCGCGTTTGTGAGACCAAAGGGCATAACTACAAACTCGTACTGCCCATACCTCGTCCGAAACGCCGTCTTCATAATGTCTGACTTGGCAATAGGAATTTGGTGATACCCTGATGCCAAATCAATCTTCGAAAACCAACTAGCTCCCTTTAGTTGGTCTAACAACTCGTCTATCCTCGGAAGAGGATACTTATCTTTTATCGTGATGTTGTTGATACCACGATAATCGATACACAACCTCATGCTTCCATCCTTCTTCTTCACAAATAACACAGGAGCTCCCCAAGGTGAAGAGCTCGACCGGATGAATCCCTTTTCCAATAGATCTTCCAATTGTTTCTTTAGCTCGGCTAATTCCGCAGGTGCCATCCGATATGGTGCCTTAGCTATAGGTTTTGCTTCAGGCTCCAAAGTAATGGTAAAGGGATTACTCCGAGGTGGAGGTAATTCCTTTAGTGGTGCAAAGATATCCTCAAACTCTTGGACCACTTCTATGTCTTCGACCTTAACTTCATCATTAGTGGCTCCTCCACTAACCGATAAGGTCACCAAATATACATCCCCGTCTTGAAACAAATCTTGTACTCTCATCGCTGCTACTAAAGACACGGTCATACTAGGACTGATTCCATAGTATACCATCTCTGGTCGTTTACCTCTGCCGAACAACAACCTTCCCTTTCCACAGTCGATCTGAACTCCGTAGCTCGATAACCAATCCATTCCAAGGATTACCTCGTACCCTTTCAAAGGCACGACTAACAGATCTGCCACAAACTCTTTGCCTTGAATGACCAATGGAACATTCTTGATACACTGATTTGCTTGAAGGGTTCGGTCTGCGGGGGTCAAAACGGCCACGTCTATCCTGTCAACCACAAAACAATCCCAAAACCGGGCAGCTACTTCAGGGGTCACAAAACTATGTGTTGCCCCCGAGTCGAACAATACATGTGTGGGTTTACCAGCAACATGTATGGTTCCTGCCACAGTAATCCAATCAACAATATCTTAATCACAAAAATACTAATCAAAATTCTCACAACCATCAATCATCATCCTAAATTTCTAAACGCGCAACCTAGCGATCAAGCAATCTATAACTAACCAGCATACTAACTAGATTCCAGCAACTAAATTCCATTCAATAAAAAGAAGAGGTTAAGCACCCACAATACCTGTGATGGGACCGCTTGACGGTCCTGCATTGTCTGGGTTTTCTACACCTAAGGCATAAACTCTACCTCCTAGGTTTTGCTTCTTTGGTGCTGGCTCAATAGCTGGACGGCTAGGAGGAGCTCGGATTGCGAGAGGGGTCGCAGGGATTGGCTTGTTTGGACATGACGATGCATAATGGCCCTTCATACCGCAAGAGAAACAAGTAACATCTTCCATCCTTATAGATGAATAACCCTGCTGGTTACTCCGTTGTCTGTTGGGACAAAACTTAGAAATATGTCCCGGTTGATCACATATGTAACACACCACAGTGTTACCACGATTGTTGGCTTGGCCTCCAAATCCTCGCCCTTTTCCTTTGTAAGATCTTGGACCCTTGTTGAAATTTGGCCTTTCTCCTTGGCTAAACTTGGTGTGTCCACCAGAATGTGGTAAGGTCTTCCTTTCAGCCTCCAATACAGTTTCAACATTAACAGCTTTTTCCACTAGCTCAGATAAGCTGCTAAAGTTGCTTCCAGCTAAACGACTTCCAAGCTCCGGCTTCAATCCGTACATAAAGTTACGGATCATAGTTGCTTCATCTTCACGCCCATCAAAGACATGTCGCCTCAACCTTGTGAACTCAGATTCGTAACTCCTCACTGGCCTATCTCCTTGAACAAGGTTCATGAACTGGCGCTCCAATCGATGCTTTGCTTCTGGAGGAAAGTATTTCCTCTCAAACTCTCCCTTGAACGACTCCCATGATGTGATGTTGTGTCCACGCTGTCTGTCTATGCTGTCCCACCATCCTGTGGCGTCGCCTTCCAAGTAGTACACAGCGATCTTCTTCTTATACTCCTCCGGGCACTCCATGGCTTCAAAATTCTTCTCCATCATAGTAATCCACTTGTCGGCCTCAATAGGATCGGATCCTCCTTTGAACTTGTAGGATCCAATGTTCTTCATGGTAGATAATAGCTTGGAAACTTCAGGGGGTTGAGTACGCCTGCCTTGGTTACCAAGTGCCTCGGTCATCACGTCATGTAAAAGCTTCAAGGTGTTTTCGGTTCCATGATCTTGTGGTCTTTCGGTGGCACGGTTCTGATCTGGCCTTGGGTTTGATTGAGCGGATTGATCATGTTGATGTCTCTGGTCCCAATTACGACTTGGGCCAATACTCGCCATACTGTCTTCTCTCACTCTAGTCATGTTACCGTAAACAGGAAAAGATCTTGTTCTCTGCAGAGGGCTCCTATCGTGTCCAAACATCTCACTAATGCCATTTCCATTATCCTGATCTGATCTGTGACCCAATCCTCCGCCTGTCCAATCCATACCCTCTCCCCATATCCGACCTCGTCCATCATCACCTGTCCCGCGATTAGCCATCTGCACACAATAAAAAGGGTAAGTCATATTCCTACCACGGGAAGCGGCTGGTTTCCTAATCATCTTTTTGCGACTCCTTTGACTCGATAAAACCGTTAAAAAAAAGCACTTGTGTCACGCATGGACGAAACCATGCTCTGATACCACCTCTGTAACACCCCCGAACCGTTCTAGGCATAGGTCAAACCACCGGCCAACAATCAAACAAGAACATGACCGACGGCCCGACCGTCTACCAAGGCTCAGGAGCGCTACAAGACGGGTTAACGGGCAATCCAGCCAAAGTTACAAAAAGTGCAATTTGTAACTAGGCCAGGCCGCCCACTAACACGTCCCGTCAGACCAAAGCCTAAGGCTTCTCAACCCGTACTCCAATCTGACGTTGTGTTAGCTCGGACAAGCTAATATCAGAACAACAAGGCAGTTTCACAAAACATTCGCTTTATTTATCTTATATAATATCTGGTTTACAATACACAAAATATTATACAAGTGGTGGCATGCCAAGAAAGCGAAAGTACATACTTATAGTCTGAAAGCGTCTTAAGCAAAAAGATGCAAATCTACACCAGCCAGCCTAGCCTCCCGCGCTTTCTACGAGCTCACTACTGGTCACCTGAAAACAACAACGAGTGAGGAGTGAGTAATCTAGCATTACTCAGCGAGTTACAATCCCCCACTAACAAATACAACCCCTCGCTATCCCACCCCAAACAATCTAAAGCGAGAGGTTCACCTAACAACACAATTTAATAACAATAAGCAATATTCGAAATACGCAGCGGTAAACCATAGCAAGATAACTAGCATTACGCTAATTACTAGCTTATCACCAAACTCAAACTCGATTTAAACCAGGGTTTAACAACCCAAAACACGATATAATATATATAACAAACTCGGGCCCTGGTGACGTTAGGTTCCTCCTTCACTATCGGCAATATCCTATCTCCCTACCACAAAGGCCGGAAGAAGGAACTTTCAACCGACCGCGGCCCACAGTCCTTCGGGTCACCGCGCGACAGCCCACAGTCCTTCGGGTCACTGTCCCATTACACCGTCGTGTAATACTCAGCCATAGTACATGACACCGTTCGTCTGAGTCTTCCCGATCCAGCGAATAAGGGGTTTCCTTGAACCCGCCGGGTACGAGGTCTGAAGGAACACTAACTCACCCCAATATGCCTAGCATTGTGGGTTACACAAATGCTATCGGCCAATATACGATTAATACTAAACCCGGTAAAAATAACACAAGGTTTCAAGTAATAATCACAACACAATCAACCACATTCCAGAATCTAGCATAAAGACTAATTCCAGAATACCTAACTATCCACAACTTAGCGATATCATCTAAGCATTCTGCATTCGCTAACTAACCAATCAACCTAACCATTAGCATGCTACTACGGTTCTCAAGCAATAACTAAGCATGCTATCAACTTAAACAACATAACCTCAATTATTAACTACTCAAACCGTTACTCAGTTAGACCTGGCCTCCTGCCATGATCCAACTTCCAAGTAACGGGACCCTGCATAAAAACAACTCAGCAATCAATTGATTATAACTCACAGTTTTTGGTTGACCGTGGCCTTGACCCCGAATCCGTCTTCTGCGTTCCGAACCCTTTCTTGACCTTCACAAGTAGACCCACTTCTGAACTGATCTTGAGTCGAGCAGAACCTCTCTTAGATGTAGACTCGAAACGAGTAGAATAACTGTTCTCGAAAACTGCCGAAAAGACTCGAAAACGATCGAAACTCGAACTTTCTTTCTCTAGCTTTCTCTCTCACGTTTTTCTCTGAGTTTCAGGTGTGCTGGATGGTTTAAAATGAGCTGGGGTCGTGGGGTTTATATAGGATGCAGCAACCAATCAGAACAAGCCGTGTGGCAGCCCGTGTGTCGCCTCGCATGGCTCCGGACGCATGCGTCGCGGCACCTCGTGCTCCACATGTCTGATGGCATGACCAGGACATCATGCAGAGTGACACCATGCCCTCCAGATGTCTGATCCACGGCCTGACCTCATCCAGATTGACACTCAGCGCACACATGTCGCTCAGCATGCTCCGATCGCAGGTTTCGCGGCACCTCGTGCTTCTGGGTGTCAATCAGCATGCTGTGCTCTCCTGGGCTTCAACACCTCCTGCTTCCCTTGCCACATACCATGCCAGGCAGGTTACATCACGTCCTTATCTCATAGATAAGGCCAGCTCGAGCTTCTCGGTCCATTCGACTGATTTCGACCCTTCCGATGAATTTTCGTCCCGCGATCAATCCCGAATATTTTTCTACGCCCGTTCTGATGAGATGAATATTTTTAATAAACTCCAAGTGAATCCTGACCTTGATGGAAAATATTTCTCGAGCCTCCGGCTTCCTCGAAAAATCGATAATACCAAAATTAGGGTTTTCGCCCAACTTCGGGTTTTCCCGTCGTGCTTCAATCCCGTCGTGCTTGCTTCCCGTCCTGCTTAATTCCCGTCCTGCTTCCGACTTATAATGTCTTCAGAATAATATTTTACTGATACGAAGATATTCTGAGAAAACTTCGCGATGAAGAAACGTCAATCTTCAAAAACGTCGAGCTTCTAACCCGTCGTGCTTCAAAAATGTGATTCGTCCAAAACTGCCGTCTGATCAATCTAACACTTTTCTAACCATGGTCCAGCAGCTTATGGTTCACCCATGATCAATTCTTCGACCATCCATTGCCCGCGGTACAACCACTAAATAATAATATTATTTTTTTTTTTTTTTTTAACGGGTTTCTACACTTCCCGTGGACTGTTTGGGTGATTTTGGCCCACGTGGGCTGTCTGTTCAGTACGCACAAGACGTCCGTGGGTGTCCGCCAGCACACACAAGACGTCTGTGGCTGTCCGTGTGTGTCCGTGTGTGTCCGTCAGCACACACAGGACGTCTGTGGCTGTCCATCAGTACACATATCAGAATGCTGGTCCTTGGACTCAGCACGCAGGCCCTTCCCGTGGACTGTTCGGGTGATTTTGGCCCACGTGGGCTGTCTGTTCAGTACACACAGGACGTCTGTGGGTGTCTGTCAGCACACACAGGACGTCCGTGTGTTTCCATCAGCTCACACAGGACGTCTATGGCTGTCCATGTGTGTCCGTGTGTGTTCGTCAGCACACACGAGACGTCTGTGTCTGTCTATCAGTACACATATCAGCACGTTGGTCCTTGGACTCAGCACGCTGACCCTTCTCGTGGACTGTTTAAGTGATTTTGGCCCACGTGGGCTGTCTGTTCAGTACACACAGGACGTCTGTGGGTGTCCGCCAGGACACACAAGACGTCTATGGCTGTCCGTGTGTGTCCGTCAGCACACACACAGGATGTCCGTGGCTGTCCATCTGTACACATATCAGCAGGTTGGTCCTTGGACTCAGCACGCTGGCCCTTCCCGTGGACTGTTCGGGTGATTTTGGCCCATGCAAGACGTCTGCCAGAACACACAGGACGTCTGCCAGCACACATAGGACGTCTGCCAGCACACACAGGACGTCTGTGGCTGTCCGTGTGTGTCCGTGTGTGTCCGTCAGCACACACAGGACGTCGGTGGCTTTCCACCAGTACACATATCAGCACGCTGGTCCTTGGACTCAGCACGCTGGCCCTTCCCGTGGAATGTTCGGGTGATTTTGGCCCACGTGGGCTGTCCGTTCAGTACACACAGGACGTCTGTGGGTGATCATCAGCACACACAGGACGTCCGTGTGTGTCCGTCATCACACACAGGACATCCATGGCTGTCCGTGTATGTCCGTCAGCACACACATGAAGTCCGTGGCTGTCCATCAGTGCACATATCAGCACGTTGGTCTTTGGAATCAGCACGCTGACCCTTCTGGTGGACTGTTCGGGTGATTTTGGCCCACATGGGCTGTCTGTTCAGTACACAAAGGAAGTCTGTGGGTGTCCGCCAGCACACACAGGACGTCCGTGGCTGTTCTTGTGTTGGTGTGTGTCCGTGTGTGTCCGTCAGCACACACAGGACGTCCGTGGCTGTCCATCAGTACACATATCAGAACGCTGGTCCTTAGACTCAGCTCGCTGGCCCTTCTCGTGGACTGTTCGGGTGATTTTGGCCCATGTGCGCTGTCTGTTCAGTACACACAGGACGTCCGTGGGTGTCCGTCAGCACACACAGGACGTCCGTGGCTGTCCGTGTGTGTCCGTGTGTGTCCGTCAGCACAGACATGACGTTCATGGCTGTCCATCAGTACACATATCAGCACGTTGGTCCTTGGACTCAGCACACTGACCCTTCCCGTGGACTGTTCGGGTTATTTTGGCCCACGTGGGCTGTCTGTTCAGTACACACAGGACGTCCGTGGGTGTCCGTCAGCACACACAGGACGTCTGTGGCTGTCTGTGTGTGTCTGTGTGTGTCCGTCAGCACACACAGGACGTTCGTGGCTGTCCATCAGTACACATATCAGCACGCTGGTCCTTGGACTCAGCACGCTGGCCCTTCTCGTGGACTGTTCGGGTGATTTTGGCCCACGTGGGCTGTCTGTTCAGTACACACAGGACGGCTGTGGCTGTCTGTCAGCACACACAGGAGGTCCGTGTGTGTTCGTCAGCACACACAGGACGGCTGTGGCTGTCCGTGTGTGTTCGTTTGTGTCCGTCAGCACACACGAGATGTCTATGGCTGTCCATCAGTACACATATCAGCACGTTGGTCCTTGGACTCAGCACGCTGACCCTTCTCGTGGACTGTTCAAGTTATTTTGGCCCACGTGGGCTATCTGTTCAGTACGCACAGGACGTCCGTGGGTGTCCGCCAGCACACACAGGACGTCTATGGCTGTCCGTGTGTGTCCGTGTGTGTCCGTCAGCACACACAGGACATCCGTGGCTGTCCATCAGTACATATATTAGCACGCTGGTCCTTGGACTCAGCATGCTGGCCTTTCCCGAGGACTATTCGGGTGATTTTGGCCCACGTGGGCTGTCTGTTCAGTACACACAGGACATCTGTGGGTGTCCGTCAGCACACAGGACGTCTGTGGGTCTCCGTCAGCACACATAGGACGTCTGTGGCTGTCCGTGTGTGTCTGTGTGTGTTCGTCAGCACACACAACGTTCGTGGCTGTCCATCAGTACACATATCAGCATGTTGGTCCTTGGACTCAGCACGCTGACCCTTCCCGTGGACTGTTTGGGTGATTTTGGCCCACGTGGGCTGTCTGTTCAGTACAAACAGGACGTCCATGGATGTCCATCAGCACACACAGGACGTCCGTGGCTGTCCGTGTGTGTCTGTGTGTGTCAGTCAGCACAGACGTGACGTCCGTGGCTGTCCATCAGTACACATATCAGAATGCTGGTCCTTCCCGTGGGCTGTCTGTTCAGTACACACAGGACGTCTGTGGGTGTCTGTCAGCACACACAGGACGTCCGTGTGTTTCCGTCAGCTCACACAGGACGTCTATGGCTGTCCGTGTGTTTCCGTGTGTGTCAGTCACCACACATGAGACGTCTGTGTCTGTCCATCAGTACGCATATCAGCACGTTGGTACTTGGACTCAGCACGCTGACCCTTCTCGTGGACTGTTTAAGTGATTTTGGCCCACGTGGGCTGTCTGTTCAGTACACACAGGACGTCCGTGGGTGTCCGCCAGCACACACAAGACGTCTATAGCTGTCCGTGTGTGTCTGTGTGTGTCCGTCAGCACACACAGGATATCCGTGGCTGTCCATCAATACACATATCAGTACATTGGTCCTTGGACTCAGCACGCTGGCCCTTCCCGTGGACTGTTCGGGTGATTTTGGCCCACGTGGGCTGTCTGTTCAGTACACACAGGACGTCTGCCAGTACACACAGGACGTCTGTGGCTGTCCGTTTGTGTCCATGTGTGTCCGTCAGCACACACAGGACGTTTGTGGCTTTCCATCAGTACACATATCAGCACTCTGGTCCTTGGACTCAGCACGCTGGCCCTACCCGTGGAATGTTCGGGTGATTTTGGCCCACGTGGGCTGTCTGTTCAGTACACACAGGACGTCTATGGCTGTCCGTGTGTGTCCGTGTATGTCCGTCAGCACACACAGGACGTCCGTGGCTGTCCATCCGTACACATATCAGCACGTTGGTCCTTGGACTCAGCACGCTGACCCTTCTCGTGGACTGTTCGGGTGATTTTGGCCCACGTGGGCAGTCTGTTCAGTACACACAGGACGTCCATGTGTGTCCGTCAGCACACACAGGACGTATGGTGTGTCCGTCAGCACACACAGGACGTCCGTGGCTGTCTGTCAGCACACACATATCAGCATGGTGGTCCTTGGACTCAGCACGCTGGCCCTTCCCTTGGCTGATTTTGGAGAACCATAGACTGTCCATGGACTGCCCATCAGTACACATATAAGCACGCTGACCACACATATCAGCATGCTCGTCCTTCCCATGGACTGTTCGTGTACTGATTTTGGACAACTGATGCACCATGTCAGTACACATATACGCACGCTGGCCCTTTCCGTGAACTGTTCGTGTACTGATCTGGACATGAGCTCAAGTTTTGATGGACTGGACTGTCCAAGTCAGTCTGATTGATGCTAGCCCGAGTTCTAATGAACTGATGGTCCAAGTGTACTTATGCTGGCTCGACTTTTCATAATCCCACCAAGTGTTAACATTTTTCCCTTGGTTTTTATTGTGGTATGATCGAGGCAAGGCGTACTGAAGGGCAAGTGTACTGAAGGGATGAATGAAATATTAGGGCGAGAGTGAATGTCACCAAGTAAAAATCTCGAACCTTGATATACCTTGGATTTGACCCGTTTTCATCCATGGTATATAGGTGTTTTACTATATATATATATCTATGTTTCTACTCTTCTAGGAATGTTTTCAGGTTCAGGTGCATTTCGGAGTAAAGCTATGACTTTGGAGCATTTTGGAGCTTAAACGACATTTCACCCGAGCTGACCATGTAGAGGTCGACGAGAGGAAGAACAATCGATCGATGCGCATCAGTGCTGTCGATCGACACCAGGATATGCCTTGACAGATGAAG